>NW_012117733.1:395924-404889 GCF_000951035.1 Colobus angolensis palliatus | reverse complement strand
CTCACAATCGCACTAGCATACACACACACCACTCACATAGTCATACATACAAACGCACTCATACACTCACAATCACACTAGCATACACGCACACCACTCACACTCATACACTCATACATACACACACCACTTGCACACACCACTCACACTCATACACACATACAATCACATGCATACCACTCACAGTCATACAGTCACACACAATCATTCACACACGCTAACATTCACACAATCACACACCACTCACACATACAATCACACACATTCACAACACTCACACACACACTCAGACACTCTCACACTCTGATGTTTGTAGACTTCTCAAACACGCTGTTGGTTTTTGAAGGGAAATAAGTTGTAGACTTTTTCATTGTTTTGCATTAAAAACCCAGTGCTCTCATCATCTTATTTAATAGTCACCAGCAGGATAGTGTCTCAAATGGAATAAGGGCAGGTGCTTTAGGCACCCTCCACAAGGGACTGTCTTCTTCATCTCAGCCTTGCCAAACACAGAGGAAATGAAAGGACGTCCGTGGTTAGTGAGCTGCAAATCGAGACATCGTACCCCGTGCCAGGCTTTGCAAAACCTGTTAGTTCATGGGGAATGGTGGAAAGTCACACAATATTCTTCACAAGTACATATGAAATATTTTCTGAAAACTTATTAGTTCATAGGGAATGGTGGACAGTCATGCAATATTCTTCACAAGGACATACAAAATGTGTTCTGAAGAGTTAAGGATGAAGTTATATGAGTGTGAGTTCCAAGCCAAATGCAAAAAGCAAAGGTTTTAAAGGAAAAACATGAAAAAAAAAGAAATGAGAGGCCGGGTGCAGTGGCTCATGCATGGGCATGGTGGCTCACAGCTGTAATCCCAGCACTTTGGGAGGCCAAGGCGGGTGAACCACCTGAGGTCAAGAGTTCAAGACCAGCTAGGCCAACACGGTAAAACCCAGTCTCTACTAAAAATACAAAAATTAGCCAGACATGATGGTCCATGCCTGTAATCCCACTACTCAGGAAGCTGAGGCAGGAGAATCGCTTGAACTGGGAGGCAGAGATTGCAGTGAGCTGAGATCATGCCATTGCACTACAGCCTCGGTGACAGAGAAGGCTCCCTCTCAAATAAATAAGTAAATAAATAAATGAGGACAAAGTAGCATCTAGGTTAGAGAATGAGCATGGACAAAACTGTGAGATGACCACATTTTCTTTCAGGCTTCCCCCTCCCTTGTAGTTCCATCTCTCCCTCTCTCTGACTTCACCCTGGTTCTTCCCAACAGTCCTGGGTTCTCCAGTGCACTTTCCAGCTGGCCTGCACCCTCCACCAGGTCAGGGGCACACCCTCTCTATTCTTTCTTTTTTTAACTTCTTGCTAGGTGGCTTGGACACTGGCTCAGGAACTAAACACCATCCATGTATCCCACCCAGCCTGGGAAATGGTCCTTTCCAGGCAATGCCATTGCTGGCGTGTGAAGGGCAGGAACCATGCTGGTCTCAGCCATCATCCAGTCTTTAACACCCAAGTATTTCACATATAATCATCACTCAATGTACATTTTTATTTAAAATTATTTAAAAGTTCTCCAAAATTTGTGAACTTTTTGGGATATACATCTTTGCCTACTGGTTTTGGAGTTAAATTTCTGTCCTCCAAAATTCCTGAGTCAAGAGTATGCATGTATGAAATTTTGAAGCATATTGTTCATACACCTCCAAATTGTTTGTACTAATTTACACTCCCACCCAGCGTCTGTGGAAGCCTCTTTCCTTCTTGCCTAAACACTCTTCGGGAAACACAGTTATTCTTTCTTTTATCGACTCACTCTTTTTGGCTCTCTCTGACCAAACAAAATAAATGGTATATTCCACAGAGTTTTTCCATCAAAACTTTTGGCAATTACTAACTATTGCAATAATTAAAATTCTTCTTGGATAGAAATCTCTCTTTGCTCCTGGGAGAAGATACAAAAAGAGTCAAAGAAAATAGATTTTTTGTTGTTGTTCTCAGAGGGCTCTCTAACGCATTCTCATAAATAATTAGTGGCATCATCTTGTCGGGTTACTCATCTCTTCTAGCATGGTGATGCTGGGTGATCCATAGTCCTAATTCATTACCCATAGCCAGCATGGAAAGCATCAAGAGGAACAGGACACTAGCATTATTATTTATTTCCACAGCTCTCTAAACTGAACGGTGGCTGGACACGGTGGCTCACACCTGTAATCCTAGCACTTTGGGAGGCTGAGGTAGGCAGATCATTTGAGGTCAGGAGTTCAAGACCAGCCTGGCCAACGTGTTGAAACCCTGTCTCTACTAAAAAATATAAAGATTAGCAAGGCGTGGTGATGGGCATCAAGAGTCCCAGCTCCTCGAGAGGCTGAGGCAGGGAGAGTTGCTTGAACCCGGGAGGCAGAGGTTGCAGTGAGCCGAGATTGTGTCACTGCACTCCAATCTGGGCAATAGAGTAAGATTCCGCCTCAAAAACAAACAAGCAAGCAAACAAAAGTTTCATAATTTAAAATGCAAGATACTGAGAACAAAATGGGCTTTGAAATAACTGAGTTCCTATGAGCCAGAGGTTTTATTATAAACCAGACAGCACTCAGCTGACCAGGGAAAGCCAGTTGTTTCAAGCAATGACTGTGATGATGCTCAATGATGTTTTGTTTTTTGTTTGTTTTTTGTTGTTGTTGTTTTTTGAGATGGAATCTCTCTCTGTTCCCCAGGCTGGAGTGCAGTGGTTCCATCTCAGCTCACTGCGAACTCCATCTCCCAGGTTCAAGTAATTCTCCTGCCTCAGCCTCCCGAGTAGCTGGGACTACAGGCGTGCCACCACGCCTGGCTAATCTTTTGTATTTTTAGTAGAGATGAGATTTCACCATGTTAGCCAGAGTGGTCTTGATCTCCCGACCTCAGGTGATCCGCCCACCTCAACCTCCCAAAGTGCTAGGATTACAGGCGTGAGTCACCGCGCCTGGCCAATGATGTTTTTATTTCCAAGATATTTTTAGTCACCTATGTTGAGGATGATGTTTTAAAAGACACTCCACAGCTCATAAGGAAATGCACACGGAATAATTATTATGAAGGGACATGCAGATGACATAAACTCACCATTCTGCAATTCAACAGGAGCTGAATAAAATAACAAATATCGTGTCTGATTCTACCCACACTACTTGATCTTAGGCAGATCCTCTACAAGGCTGAAGAACTGCTGCACAAGAGGAAAAGAAAAACCCTGTGCATTTGGGCTTTACTAACAAGTAATAACATCTGGACTTTGCAAGCATCTGTGGAACAAATTGAATTAGGCCAGCAATTTATGGATAGTCTCCAAATTAGTCTCTGAATTTGGGGACAGTGACTATTTCAGCGTAAAAGTAGCTATCTTCATTAAATTGTATTTCAGCTTAAAAGTAACATTTTCACTATCATGTCAGATACTCTAGAACACAATATGCCCAAGTCTACCTTTATCTCCATAAAGAGAACCTGGGAACTCCTAAAGGGTTGTTGAATGAAAAAGCAATGGCTTGTTGTGTTAGTATGACAGTATGTGATGGGCTGTGGCTTCGACTGTCTCAGCTCTTCTTTGAAAAGGTCTCGTGGGTTTTTCCCCCAGGATACAATCAAGTGAGTCAACCATTTTATTAATCTTTGGAAAAAACGAAGATCTGATTCACGTAGCTTATGGCTTCAATCCAAAGTTAGGATGATTCTTGGTAGAAGAGCCTTGGGATGACCGGAGTTTTGGGAAGAGTCAGGGAGAAAAGGAACTCCACGAGAGTCTGTTTAGCTCTGAGGTTAAAACTCTAATCATCTGCTGCTGTGCACTACAGCCATAAATGAAGAAATGAAAAACATCATCCTAGAGCCAATATGACATCAGCTGCCAAATATTGGGAAAGGCTTCTTGATGAAGAGGAAATACATCTGTGCAAGCTGAAAAGGCAAACAGTAGCCCGTGGATTAGAGTCACTCGTGGGAAGGCAATGTGAGTAAGGTTTTCGTAACAATTAGAACTGGGACAATAAAGACTCCATCAAAGAAAAGATTCAATAAAGTTAAGTTAATGCTACTGCTTTAATAAGTAACCCCTTACGTTATTCCGTTCTCACACTGCCAGTAAAGACATACCCAAGACTGGGTAATTTATCAAGGAAAGAGGTTTAACTGACTCACAGTTCAGCATGGCTAGGGAGGCCTCAGGAAACTTACAATCAAGGTGGAAGAGGAAGCAAACACATCCTTCTCATGGCAGCAGCAAGGAGAAGTGCTGAGCAAAGGGGGAAAAGCTTCTTATAAAACCATCAGAGCTCTTGAGAACTCATTCATTATCACAAGAACAGCATGGAGGTAACTGCCCTCATGATTCAATTACTTCCACCTGGTCCCACCCTTGACACATGGGGATTGTTACAGTTCAAGATGAGATTTTGGGTGGAGACACAGAGCCACACCATATCACCTATACATTTCAATGGCTTCGCACAATGGAAGTTTCTCTCTTGCTCACATAATGGCCTGATGCTGGCATTCCTGGTCAGCTCATTCTTTCTTCCATGTGGTGACTCAAGATCCCAGGCTTTTGCATCGTGCAGCACTGGCCACCTGCTCTGGAGTCCTCTGCTTCTAACTGGTGGAAAAGAAATAAGTGGAGATTTTCAGGCCCATTCACAATAATCAGTCCGCCTCTGTGCATTTCCTTATGAGCTGCAGAGTGCTTTTTTAGTCATCATCATCATCGACATAGGTGACTAAAAATCCCTTGGAAATGCAAACATCATTGAGCATCATCATAGTCATTGTTCAAAACAGCTGTCTTTCTCTGGTCAAGGGAGTGCTCTCTGGTTTTTAATAAAACCTCTTGTTAATATGAACTCAGTTACTTCAAAGCCCATTTGTTCCCAGTCTCTTGTATTTTAAGTTATGAGGATTTACTGTATGCTTTAGTAGAGATCCTGGTCATGAGTTCTGTGCATATCCACTAGCAAGAGCTAATCATGTGGAAACATCTGGATCTACAGGGGTCGGGACATGTGCGAGGTGGAGTCCCAGCTGGGCTACATGAAATCTATGGTGCCTTCCAACTTTGAGAGTTGACTGAGTCAACAGACACAGAATGAGCACCTACTTCATGCATGACTCGTTGTGTCAGGGAATACAAACAAAATGAAAAATGCATAAAAACTATCACCTGAAAGCTTACATCTTAGAAGGGAAAGCAAGACAAACTCAATGATATTACACAACAAAATATAGGAGTTATAAAATGCTATGGGAATTTAGCAGAGAATTGAGTCACCTGAAAAGAATTCATTGGAGTTAATGTCCTCAGAATGGGCCTTGAAGGAAGGGGTAGGATTTCAATGTGTGGAGATGGGGGAAGGTCTAGAAAGCAAATAACTGGCATGATAAAAGATGATTGGATTCCCGATAATCCAAGGAATTCCTCCAGGAATTGCTGTTAGTACTGACCCTTCATATCCATGGGTCTCACATCCATGGATTCAACCAACCATGGATCAAAAATATTTGGAAAAAAATTGCATCTGTACTGAACACGTAGACTTTTTTGTTGTTATTCCCTAAACAATACAGTATAAGAACTATTTACATAGCACTTGCATTGTATTAGGTATTATAAGTAATCTAGAGATGATTTAAAGTATATGAGAGGGTGTACATAGGTTATACGCCAGTACTATGGCATTTTATAGCAGGCACTTGAGCATCTATAGATTTCGATATCCACGGGGGACCTGGAACTCATCCCCCAAATACCAAGGGACCACTGTAGTTTTCTTTAACTTTTATTTCAAGTTTGGGGGCACAAGTGCAGGTTTGTTACATAGGTAAACTCGTGTCATGGGGGATTGTTGTACATATTATTTTGTCACCCAGCTACTAAGCCCAGTACCCAATAGTTATCTTTTCTGCTCCTCTCCCACGTCCCACCCTCCCCCATCAAGTAGACCTCAGTGTCTGTTGTTCCCTTTTTGTTCATGAGTTCTCATCATTTAGCTCCCACTTATAAATGAGAACATGTGGTATTTGGTTTTCTGTTCTCACATTAGTTTGCTAAGGATAATGGCCTCCAGCTCCATACATGTTCATGCAAAAGACATGATCCTGTCCTTTCTTATGGTTGCATAGTATTCCGTGGTGTATATGTACCATATTTTCTTTATCCAATCTGTCATTGATGAGCATTTAGGTTGTTTCCAAGTCTTTGCTATTGTGAATAGTATTGCAATGAACATACGTGTGCATGTGTCTCTGTGGTAGAATGATTTATATTCCTCTGTGTATATAGCCAGTAATGGGATTTCTGGTTGAATGGTATTTCTGTTTTCAATTATTTGAGGAATTGCCACACTTCTTTTCACAATGGTTGAACTAATTTACACTCCCACCAACAGTGTATAAGTATTCATTTTTCTCCACAACCTCACCAATATCTGTTATTTTTTGACTTTTTAAAATAGCCATTCTGACTGCTGTGAGATGGTAGCTCATTGTAGTTTTGATTTACATTTCTCTAATGATCAGTGTGATATTCAGACTTTTTACATATGGTTGTTGGCCACATTTGTCTGTTCATGTCTTTTACCTACTTTTTAATGGGGTTGTTTCTGTCTTGTAATTTTTTTTTTTAGTTCCTTTTAGATGCTGGATATTAGACCTTTGTCAGAGGCATAGTTTGCAAACATTTTCTCCCATTCTGTAGGTTATCTGTTTACTCTGCTGATAGCTTCTTTTGCTGTGCTCTTTTTTATAAGCCTATCTTAATATACTTTCTTAGTATAAATGAGTAAATACCTTAATCAATATTAGCATAGAGAACACTCAATAAATGGTAGCCACTAGTAGCTTTAGGTGAAGAAGTATTTAAAATTAATGATTTGCTTGTTGATTTCACATGTGCATAATGTAGTCATACCTGGGGACCATTAAGCTCTCTTAAATCCTCTTGATATCCAGGAAAAAGACATTTATATACCCACACTAACTCAGTGTAGATGTGTTAACAAAAAAAAGAAAAAGAAAAAAGTGAATTTCCCTCCAAATACTATAAATGGAGCCATTGCTTCCCCTGAATTACTGGGAGAGTCAGCCTGATTCTTGGCCTGGTTGTGTTACTAGAGACCAGATGCCAGAGTCCCAGAATAGGTCACCTGGCCTTGATACACCTTGTTCATTCCCTTGAAAAATGGAAATCACAGCCAGCATCACCTACGACAGGATGAGATAATGTCTGTAAGGCATACTCCACTCCGTGCTAGACCCTCCCCAGCCCCGTGCCCGCAGACAATGATAAACAAATATTTCAAACCTATCTGAGTTCACTGGTACAGGTTAAATCTGAAAGGAACTTCATAGGTATTTTCTTATTTAATTCATCTGGTGTCAGCTCAAGGTTCCACACTGTCCTTTATAGATGGATTCACCCTATAGATTTGGGGGATCGCTGAGCTTGCTCTGTGCTTTCTGGTCTTCCCATAATCTGTCAGTGGCTTTAAATCATTAGCTGATCTTAACAATTAAGGATAAGGGAAAAATTTCAAAGCCTCGTAAACACCCACCCAAGAAGAAACCACAGGAAGTTAGAATGAAATGTTCATTTTCAGGCTAACCAGGAATTTTCAGTGCCAGGCAGAGAATTAACAAGCAATCAATCAGCCAGAGTTGGAACACATTATTTGCAAACCAATTTGAATTTGATGAGGCTGGGTGGATAATTTTGAATGAAACTGGACCTGAATATTTCTAGAACTTAAATGTTTCAGTGAGTGTGGCTGCTCAGATATTTATGAAAAAAAATATGGGACATAGGTCTTCCTGTTACAATCCATGACTGTCTGAAATATGCAATGGGCTAAAGAGTGAAGGAGAAAAGTGTCAGAAGGGAGAAATAGATTTTTATTTCATAATAACACAGAACAAAATGAAGGTTGGTAGACCTATGGTCAAAATTAGGAGACAGAGATAATCACTCACAAAATGTGTGTGAAGCCCTCAGTTAATGCCAGGTTTTAGTAATAGTACCAAGCTCCAGGAAAAATGGCTCACTTATTTTTCTTCCTACTCATAAAACCTCACAGGTGGAAGAAGTGAGTGGAAAGAGCAGAGCCTATTGGAAAAATAAATTACATTTTAATTATGTATTTTATATATAGCAAATGCATGCAAAAATATACCTGCGTGTTTATTGCTATATAAACACACAATATAAAAATAATATAAATATATAAAACTATAAATACAATCTATACATATATCTATGTATATTATCTGTGTTTGATAAATTTAATTTAAATATGTATTCTATATGTAAAATATTTATATATATCTGTGTGTGTGTTTGTATTTTTAAGGAACATAAATGAGTCACAAGAGGAGTTTGATGTCTAATTTAGCCATTTGTTTGCAAAAATGTTGCATGATCAATGTCAAGTATCTTCTAGTAGGGGCCAATGCTACTTTACAAAATCGTAACTCATTCCATCTGAGCTCCCTTTGGATTTCCCGCTGAGAGGACAGATGCTGGCCCTTAGTGCCTCTTCTCTAGTGATTCCAGTCAAGGCTGCGGGATGGTGGGAAGGTCTTCCCAAGCCCTAAAGCGAGGAACAGACGTGGAGAATACATTATCTGTGTATTGATTTGTAATACATAAGGCTTCTGAAGTTAGAATAAGACAGTAAATGCAGATTCTTTTTTTTTTTTGAGACAGAGTCTCGCTCTGTCGCCCAGGCTGGAGTGCGGTGGCGCCATCTTGGCTCACTGCAAGCTCCGCCTCCCAGGTTCACGCCATTCTCCTGCCTCAGCCTCCCGAGTAGCTGGGACTACAGGCGCCCGAGGCCACGCCCAGCTAATTTTTTGTATTTTTAGTAGAGACGGGGTTTCACCGTGTTAGCCAGGATGGTCTCGATCTCCTGACCTCGTGATCCACCCAC
>NW_012117733.1:379150-395874 GCF_000951035.1 Colobus angolensis palliatus | reverse complement strand
TTTTTTTGTATTTTTAGTAGAGACGGGGTTTCACCGTGTTAGCCAGGATGGTCTCGATCTCCTGACCTCGTGATCCACCCACCTTGGCCTCCCTCCCAAAGTGCTGGGATTACAGGCGTGAGCCACCGCGCCCGGCCGCAGATTCTTAATGGAATCCCCAAAATACGTTATGAAGGGCATTTCCTGAAAGCAGCGCAAATCAGAGTTCACGTAGCTTCCACATCCATGAATTCTTTCTGTTCATGTTTGTGGTAGAAAGAGTGGCTTGGGTTTTTCCAAAGCTGCATGATGCTGGTTCACGTTCCGAGCAATGTGAAAGACTAGTTTTAAGGAGGGAGATAAATGGCTCAGGCTTGGGAGGCCTGGTCTCCTTCACTCCCTTAAGATCTTCTCACTCAGCACGTTTTCCACTTCCTGAGGGCGATTTCAGTGTTCCAGGAAAACTCCACCCAGCCAAATACTGAACCACCAAGTCACATCCCACACATGGCATAAAACCACATGCATACATTACAAAGAAGTAGCCTAACCAAATAAATAACCCAAGTGAATAAAAACCCCCAGTCATCAGGCCTCCTGTGATTGTTAATTTTATATGTCAGCCTGCCTGGGCCATGGTGACCAGATATTTGGATGTTTCTATGAAGGCGTTTTGGGGGGAGATTAACAGTTACGTCAACGGACCTTGAGTTAAGCAGATTGGCCTCGTAATGTAGGTGTGCCTCACCCAGTCGGTTGAAGGCCTGGATAGAACACAAAGACGGACTTCCCATGAGCAGGGGGGTCCTGTAGCAGTCAGCTTAGGACTGGGACAGCAACACTTTCTCTCTTTACATATATTTCTATGTAACAAGAATGAGTGCATAGGCACAAGGAAAAGTTATACAATGATGCCTGCTACAACACTGTAAGAGCAAAACCATAAACAATACAAACATGCTTCAGTAGGTGATTTGTTAATACATTTGGTTCATCAGTAGAATGGATTAATTGCAGCCATTAGAAAGGACAATGGCCATTGATATGGTTGGGCAGTGTCCCTGACCAAATCTCATGCTGAACTGTAATAATCCCCATCTGTCAATAGCAGGGCCAGGTGGAGAAAACTGAATCATTTGGGCAGTTTCTCCCATACAGTTGTTGTGGTGGTGAATAAGTCTCTTGAGATCTAATAGTTTTATAAATAGCAGTTCCCTTTGCAAGCTCTCTTGCCTGCTGCCATGTAAGACATGCTTTTGCTACTCCTCTTCCTTCTGCCATGATTGTGGGGCCTCCCCAGTCATGTGAAACTGAGTCCATTAAACCTCTTTTTCTTTATAAATTGCCCAGTTTTGGGTATGTCTTCATCAGCAGCATGAAAACGAACACGGCCATCTCTATATATTGACATGGAAAAGCAGTCATCATATATCGTTAAGTGAAAAAATTAGGAGTCAGATGCCTCTATATGGGTGAAATTTATTTATATGTCATTTTTTGTCTCTAAGTAGGTGAGAGTTGTGATTTTTTTAATGTTTCTCTTTTTGTTTATCTACGCTTTCTAACTTTTTGTTAATAAATATGCATCACTCTCATAATTTAAAAAGTCAGTAAACTTCCTTTATATTAAATGTTAAATAAAAACAAACAAAATCAGCATGGGTTTAATGGAAACAAGGATCCAGCTAGGCTGGGAACTCCACCTGCCAAGCCTCTGCCGGGGACGTGAGGTCAGCAGCTGAGGCACGTTGGGGAAGGTTGAGGCTCCTCACCCTATTTTTGTATCTTCCTTCTCTCTCTTCCTATACTTATTCCCTTTTCAGGTGCAAGGAGCTCCCCTGTCTCAAGGTTTCCACTGATTCGAAGAAAAGTACCTTCATTCACACCGAATGGTCTTTGAAGCAACTTGGATGGAGCTGGAGACCAGTATTTTAAGTGAAATAACTCAGGTATGGAAAACCAAATATTGTATGTTCTCACTCATAAGTGGGAGCTAAGCTACGAGGATGCAAAGGCATAAGAATGATATATAATGGATTTTGGAGACTGAGGGGGACAGGTGGGAGGGGGATGAGGGATAAAAGACTACATATTGGGTACAATGTATACTGCTCAGGTGACAGGTGCACCAAAATCTCAGAAATCACCACTAAAAAAACTTATCCAGGGCCTGGTGTAGTGTCTCATACCTGAAATCCCAGGGCTTTGGGAGACTGAGGTGGGGGGATTGCTTGAGGCCATGAGTTCAAAACCAGCCTGCGCAACATAGCAAGATCCTGTCTCTACTAAAAAAAAAATTTTTTTTTTAAATAGCCCAGCATAGTGGCGCACACCTGTAGTCCCAGATGCTCAGGAGGCTAAAGTGGGAGGATCACTTGAGCCCAGGAATTACAGGCTGCACTGAGCTATGATTGTACCACTGCACTCCATTCTGGGTGACAGAGTAAGACCCTGTCTCTACATAATAATAATTATAATTATAATAATAGAATTTATCCATGTTGCCAAAAACCACTCATACCCCAAAAACTATTAAAGAAGAAAAAAAGTAACATAAATGGAAATAAAATAATATAAAAGCAAAACAGATATAAAAACAAAGCTATGTGAAATCAAAAAAATAAATTACAAAGTAAAACAATGTATACTTGTTAAACTTATTCTGCAGTAAAGTCATTTCAATGACAACTAATTGTTTGAATCACAAATAGTGTCAATATATACTTCCTGTGCTATCACAGTTAAAATAAAGTGAGTGAGATCTTCATCCCCCACTCTCCACTGAAAAAAAGAATCCCTAGGGCAGAGCAACTGGGGAAAGAACACCCCACTCTGTAGGCCCCATTGGGATAAGCCTCTGTTCCCTAATGTGTTAGGTGGATCTAGGATCCACCATTCATTCACTCTATGTGATGTCTTAGTTCCCTCGGGCTTCTGTAACGAAACACCGTAACTGAGCAGCTTATAAACAACAGACATCTAATTCTCATGGTAATGGAAGCTGGAAGTTCAAGATCCAGATGTCAGCAGATTCGGTGATTGGTGAGGACCTGGTTCCTGGTTCATAAACAGCCATCTTCTCGCTGTGTCCTCACATGGCAGAAGAGGTAACAGAGTTTGCTGGCGTCTCTTTTATGAGGGCACTAATTCCATTCGTGGGGGCTCCATCCTCATGATGCAATTACCACCCAAAGACCTCACCTCCTAATATGATCACCTTCGGGGTGAGGAGTTCAACATAGGAATTTGGAGGGAGACACAAACATTCAGACCAGAGTCCAGGAACTTCTGAGAGCACACACAGAACCACATTGGAAAGGGCCACTACCCAGCTACTTGGACATCCAAAGAAATCTCACCATGATGTCTCAGTGGGAGCATCAGGTTTTATGGCATTCATTTCTTTCAGAATCATTGATCTTTCATCTTTTCATGATACCAGAGGTCTATAATTAAATCCCAATAAACTTTCTTTTCAAGTGAAAGTTTCAATATTGCCACCTCTCAAAATCCAAATTAAGTTTTTACCAGTTTTTCTTTCCTAACAAGGAGCAGACCCATTCCTGGCAAGTGACACCACGTGGAATATCAAGGTGTATATATCTTCTTATGGTGCAAATTCCTAAGACCCTCAGTGTTTGCTTGCCCAGGGAAATGCAGCCTTTTAAGAATTAACTCCTGCCTGTGACTCGTCCAGAGAATTCTAAAGCATCCTTGACCACGTGCAGGGGCTCACACGTGTAATCCCAGCACTTTGGGAGGCAGAAGCAGGCAGATCACTTGAGGTCAGGAGTTCCAGACCAGCCTAGCCAACATGGCAAAACTCCATCTCTACTAAAAATACAAAAATTAGCCAGGCGTGGTGATGGATGCCTGTAATCCCAGCTACTCAGGAGGTTGAGGTAGGAGAATCGCTTGAACCCAGGAGGTGAGGTTGCTGTGAGCCAAGATCAGGTAACAGAGCAAGACTCAGAAAGAAGGAAAGAAGGAAAGAAGGAAGGAAGGAAGGGAGGGAGGGAGGGAAAGAAAGAGGAAGAAAGAAAGAAAAGAAAAGAAAAAAGAAAAGAAAAGAAAGAAAGAAAAGAAAAAAGAGAAAAAGAAAAAAGGAAAGGAAGAAATAAAGAGAAAGAAAGGGAGAAAGAAGGGAGGGAGGGAAGGAAGGAAGGAAGGGAGGGAGGGAGGGAGGGAGGAAGGAAAGGAGGGAAAGAAAGAAAAAAAGAAATTTTAAAACATCCAGGGAACAAACAGATTCCCCTTACAGGTTAAATCCCAGATTTTCTTTCACCAGGTCTTGCGCTTTGTGGTGCAGAGGTAGAACATAAAGTCGTCAGGGAGAAATTGCAAAGTCAGCAAGTGGTATCAACCTCCCCTTTCTCCCTTTGTAAAGTTCATGGCAGCGCCTCCCAATGTAGCATTTTCCTACCTTTTCTCTATCTTTCATTGTTAATACCTGTGCTCAGAGCAAAAACAGATTAATCAGTCATTTATAGCATGATAGGAATAAATGCGAAGTATTACCTCCATCAGCGCATCTGCCTGCTGCATTTCATCACAGATGGTGACGAGGAGCCCTTCGTCACTTCTGAAGACCTCACCCCATGTTCTTCTGGAAGGATGGGAGCCCCACACCGCTATTCTCTCGTCTCTGAAGAAGGACCTCAGTTTACATTCAAGAGGTAAGAGAGGAAAAACATGGATTTCAATATGAAACTTGTGACTAATGGTTTTTGTAACCACAGTTTTCCTGATGTTAGTCACGGTGTCTGAATCATATTTCCATGGGAATCCAAATCAGCTGATTCTTGTAGGCTATGTTTTTATTTTATAGCTAGTTGTTATAATTGCATTGCATAAGCAAAAAGGAATAACCAGAGAAGGTGGATCGTGAATGTGAAGAAAAATCCCATTTTATGCTCTAAAACATCAGCAGAAGCTCTCATTCTCCCTTGAGTTTTCCATTTTTAAAACAAATGTTCTTTTGAGTGTGAAGCCTGATGTGCAGAGAGAGATTACACCGTATACCGAATAACACTTTAAGGAGTCATTATGTATTAGCTGAGAGCTGGAGCTTGGGAAGGGCAGGCAGCATGGCTTCTATGTGCCCCCTTGCCAGCAAGGTGGCGGCACCAGGTGGACTGGAGGAAATGTGGCACTAAAGGCTTTCCCATTTCCACATGGGAAGCTGAGAAACACAAAGCCATCATAATCCATCAGGACCCTAAGAAGCAACCAGGACTCTTCAAGCTTCAGGGAGGTCCCGGGGAAACTGTAGTTGGCACTGATAGTGTTTGGCCATGTGTCCCCACCCAAATCTCATCTTAAATTGTAACCCCCACATGTGGAGGGAGAGGCCTGGTGGGAGGCGATCGGATCATAGGCGTGGTTCCCCCCATGCTGTTCTCATGATAATGAGGGAGTTCTCAGGTGATCTAATAGTTTAAAAGTAGCAGTTTTCCCTAAACTCTCTCTCTCCTGCTGCCTTGTGAAGAAGGTGCCTGCCTCCCCTTCACCTTCTGCCATGATTGTAAGTTTCCTGAGGCCTCCCCAGTCATGCAGAATGGTGGGTCAATTAAACCTCTATTCCTTATAGATTACCCAGTCTTGGGCATTTCTTTATAGCAGTGTGAGAATGGACTAATACAGGCACCACTATCTAAAGAGCAAGAAATGCTTTGGAAACAAGGTCACCTCTTCTATGATATTAGCACATATGGTTGACCTTCTTTGTATACTGAAATTGAATTTAATTAAGTTGCCCAATTTAAAGAGTTTTCTGGGCTGACTTGGCCACCTTTATTTCAAAAGGAGGTAGAAAATGAACCAGACTTCGGATGGATTTTTCAGGGTGCAAGGAAATTTCATTCAAGCACTAAGTACTATTATCCACAGAGGCACTTTGAGGCTGCCTTGAAGTGGGAGAGACCAAGCAGGTAAAGCTCTGGCCACGGTCTCTTTCCTTGGAGCCCACACCCAGCATCAACCAGAAGCACCCTGTTGTTAGACATGCTGGAATTGTAGTACATTTTTTGTTTGAATCAGAACTGCTGAAAGTTTGAAAGCCACCAGCCTATAGCAACCCTAGATATTTCCTTTGCAGTTCTATGTTTATCCATTTTCATGTGCTGTTCACCTCCCAGCTTCTCCTGATGCCATTGTAAGGGATGAACATGGGGAAAGAAAGGAAAGCATAATTGGGAGACGTTTTGGTTGAATTCTGTCCTCTCCCCAAAAAAAGTTATGTTGGGGTCATGACCCATTCAAAAGTAGAACTTATTTGGAGACGGAGTCTTTACATAGACAATCAGGTTTACGTGAGGTCACTGGTGGGCCCTAATCCAGTGTGAGTGATGCCCTTATGAAAAGGAGAAACCTGGCCAGGCACAGTGGCTCATGCCTGTAATCCCAGCACTGTGGGAGGCCGAGGTGGGTGGATCACAAGGTCAGGAGTTCGAGACCAGCCTGGCCAACATGGTGAAACCCCATCTCTACTAAAAATACAAAAATTAGCTGGGCATGTTGGCACATGCCTGTAATCCCAGCTACTCAGGAGGCTGAGGCAAAAGAATTGCTTGAACCTGGGAGGCGGAGGTTGCAGTGAGCCAAGATCGTACCACTGCACTTCAGCCTGGTGACAGAGCTAGACGCCGTCTCAAAAAAAAAAAAAAAAAAAAGGTAGGGGGGTTGTGGAAATCTGGCCACTGATGCACACACAGGGAGAATATCACGTGAACAAGAAGGCAGAGAGTGAAGTGATGTGTCTGCAAGCCAAGGACCTTCCAGGATGCTGGCAGCCACCGTGAACTGTTCCTAGAATAGATCCTGGTGGCCGCTGACAATGGTAGCCATGGAAGAGAGATCTGAAACGGATCCTCCCTCAGAGCCCAGGAAAGGAAGCACCTTTATCTTAGACTTCTGGCCTCTAGAACGATGAGATGATGAAGTTCTGTTGCTGAAGTCCCCAGTCCGTGGTACTCCATCACAGCAACCTGAGCAAATTACTATAGGGCCAAAGGCAGGAAAGACATTTGTGTCGTTTATTACAGAGTTATCTCTCGAGCTGGGCCATGTAAAAACTGATGCTAACCAAAAAGTGAAGTTTGAGTTTTTCTTTAATATGAAAACAATTCCCCAAGTAGGCTAAGTGACCCTGTCTACCGGGGTCCACCAGGATCGCACAGTGGAGCACACCCAAGAGCAACAAACAAGGCGGGCATGTTCCCATGAGGCCAAACCCCTGCTGCCCTCACCAGCCCGCTTGGCTTGGATGTTGCCGGGCAGTAATGACGCATACTCTCAATGGCGCTAGGCCAGCACTGTCCCCACTGTCTTCACCAGATTCTCCAGGAGCTCTGGTTTTGACATCAGCACCTGTCTTAGAAGAGTACTGAATTCTTCCCTGCAGAGGAATCTGGAAAGACTCACCGTCTCCACCCCCTTAATGGATGGCCTTAAAAACTCTTTGAGGTGGTAACTCTGCCTCCTTTTCCGGCACTTTTCTCACCTCTTCCGGGTTGCATTCCACGTTTCCCCTGTGGTGCCTGCTGCATCTCTCCTACTTCCTGACCTTTTTGCTGGTGGCTTCTCTCTCCTGGCACCCCCTTTTCCCTCCTCCCTGCCACCCATCTTGCTAAGTGCTGCTTGTCATCTGCATCTCAGATGTCTCCCCAAGGAAGCTCCTCTGACCATCTAAGATACGCTGAGGTCTCCCTTCCATGAGCCCCCCTGGCACCCTGTTCTGGCTGCCCAAAAAACCACTTGTCCTACAGTATGGAGAGTGCCTGTCTGCCCTCTGGACCCCATGCATCTTGGCATAGGACCCATGTCTGGCTCACTGTGGGTCCCCAGTGATTGGTGCTTATGTAGTACAGAGTCACCTCTAGAACCACTTTATTGCATAACTAACTGTGGCAAATGTCATTGTTAGAATAGGTTATTAAAAGTCTGGTTAGAAGGTAATCAGAGTCTCAAACAAGATAATGGCAGGGATGATAAGCAGCAGTCGATCCATAGGAAGAGATGTTTAGGAAACAGAACTGTCAATATTTAGCCACAGGTCATGTGGGGTGATGGAGAACAAAGACTCAAAGTTTTCTAGATTTCGTGATTTGGGTCAGTCCATGGATTATAAAACAAATGAGTGAGTGAATAAATGAATACATGAAGAGATGAATCCTCCCAGTAATGCTCAATTCTCTGGTGGTGAGTGTGGAGGTGAGAGTTGCTATTGGCCTAGGAGGTAGATTATCTGGACTCCAGACCTTTCTGTGCCCTAGATGTGTTTTTGAGCTATAGGCAAGTCATTTCTCATATCTGAGCTCAGTTTCTTTCTTTGGAAAATGCAAGGGTTGGGTGAGTTATTGCCTGAGGTTCCTTTGAGCCCCATCATCCTTTCTCTTTCTCCCCTGCTTACAGAGTGATTTGGGTTCTCATTTAACTTAAGTGAAATGGCCATAGCTCTTCTCTAAGGGTATTTGGGAATCTTTTAGGATACAAGCATTTTCAAGCAGAATTGGAGCGTCCCATAGATGCACAATGTGATATCCATTCTTGCAATTAGATACTTCGGGAAACTTGGCTCTGAGGGCAAAGCTGATCTAAAACCCAGCACTCAGCAACATCAGTCTCGACCTTGGGCTTACAAAGAAGTGAATCTGCAACTAATAACAAAAATTAAAACAAAACAAAACAAACAAAAACACTGTGGACTGGGCGCCATGGCTCACGCCTATAATCCCAGCACTTTGGGAGGCCGAGGTGGGCGGATCACAAGGTCAGGAGTTCGAGACCAGCCTGACCAACATGGTGAAACCCCGTCTCTACTAAAAATACAAAAATTAGCCGTGGTGGCGCATGCCTATAATCCCAGCTACTCAGGAGGCTGAGGCAGGAGGATCCCTTGAACCTAGGAAGCGGAGGTTGCAGTGAGCCGAGATGGTACCACTGCACTTTAGTCTAGGCGACAGAGCAAGACTCTGTCAAAAAACAACAACAACAACAAAACACTCTGGATAGATTTGTGTACATGTCTGCTTTCCCTGAAGGGACCTGAGATGTGTCCTCAGAGAATGACACCAGCACCCAGCCAGCACAACTCACTCCTAAGAATGTCACAGCAGCAACAGATGGTGGGAGAAAAGTCTGCCGTGGGTTTGCAGTGTCTTTTTCAGGCCATCCCACAGAAACTTCTGCTCCTAAGAGTTAGCAGGGGAGCATGTGTTTGCAAATCCATCATTCTCTTTCCTCTTATAGGAAGGCTGAATTGAAACCTGCAGAGCAGTGGGGCACAATGGCTCATGCCTGTATTCCCAGCATTTTGTGAGACCGAGGAGGCAGGATCTCTTGAGCCCAGGAGTTCGAGATCAGCCTGGGCAACATAGCAAGACCCTGTCTCTATGAAAGTGTTTTTAAAAATTAACTAGGCATGGTGGCACACACCTGTGGTCCCAGTTGCTTGGGAGGCTGAGGCAGGAGGATCACTTGAGCCCAGGATACCAGCCTGTCTCTATTAAAAAAAAAAAAAAATAGCTGGGCATGGTGGTACATGCCTGTCATTCCAGCTACTTAGGGGACTTGAGGTGGGAGGGTTATTGTGCCTGAGTTTGAGGCTGTGATTGCATTCACTCTAGTCTGGGCAACAGAGCAAGACCCTGTCTAATAAAAGTTTTTTTAAAAGAAAGAAACCTGCACAGTGAGGTGCTGAATCAGAGCCACAGAACTCTGTCAACGCAAACCAGCCTACGTAAGTCTCTTATTGTCCATACGTCAGACCCAGCATGGAAAGACACCCCTAGGTGGGGGGAAATGGAACCAAACGTGGAGCCACACAGATGGGTAAGAGACTGCAGGGTTGCAAGGCAAGGTCTTTGCCACATTGGCCAGGTGGTAGTTTCCAGGAGGAGAAAGATCTGATTTGCAAAGGAGAAGGAGAAAATAACCGCTTACATTTGGGAATTGAAGACAACAAAAGAGATGTTATTAAATTATCTGCATTCTTGTAGAAATGCAGTTCAGTGAAGCAGTTAAGATCAAGGGCTATACCAACTATGGTGGCTCACACCTATAATCCCGGCAACTCTGGAGGCTAAGATAGATTTGCTTAAGCCTAGGGGCTCAAGGCTGCAGTGAACTATGACCATGTCACTGCACTCAGCCTGGGTGACAGGGCAAGACCCCCAATTCAAAACAAAACAAAAAAAAAGGATCAAGGGCTCTGAAATTCATATCAAGGTTCAACCACTCTTGATCTCTATAACCTTGCACAAGAGGCTCAACATCTCCAAGCTGCATGTTCTCATCTGCAAAGCATGAGAAACGATAGGAACAATCTCCTAGGGATGTTGTAAGAATCACAAAAGCTAAGGATGGTCAAAGTGCTTACCACAACTATTGACTCCCTTAAATCCTCAATCAGGGTAAGGAATGATACCTTATATCAACAGTCAAGGGGCATACACAAGAAATAACAGAATCATCTTTAACCTGAAATTCATCCTTTTAAATGGGAAACAGTATATACTTTCTTGGTTATTGATTATGATTTCTGTATTTTCAGACCCCAAAATCAGAGCAAGTGCTTTCTGAAGTTCACACTACTTCTGAAACAATGGAACAAAGCATTTTAAATAAACACGACTCAGACAATTCAGAACATATGGTCGTCGTAACGTGTGTCCGTGTTGAACTATCCCTGAAAAGAACATGGAGCACTAAGGATTTAACAGTAAATGAATTACTCACAATCACATGAAAATATATAGACCGAGAAACAGTCTTGCATTGAACACCATCAGCGCCTTAAATTTAACTACTGGGGCCAACCTCTTTTGAACAGACAGATTTGCGTCTTGTTTGTCTTACCTGCCCAATACAAGGCAACAGGGTATAAGTCAAGCCAGTGATTTATTTTGAATAAAACAATAATGAAGACTTGCTATCATAATTGTTCCAGAAGGGGTGGCCCACCCCAACAGAATTCCCAGCTTTCTAGGTCACCCATTGTGCTTGGAGAGGTGGTGACCTTTACTGCATTTTGGAAGGAACAAGAAGTGTCCTCAATGCCAATTCTCAGACATGACAAAAACACTAGACACAGTTTGTCAAGAGGAAAACACACCACGACATACAAATTTGTAGACCAAGTTTTCGCTAAGGTTTAATATTATTCTAAAAATATTTTAAGGGTTTCTTTTTAAATGTATGTTTCGGGGGGATTTCTTTTCACTGATGTGTGGGGAGGCTGGGCTCCATGCTCACCTACAAGGGAAGAGAAGGAAAAGTACATTCTTCAACTTTCAGAACACAATCATAAAGCGTCGAGCGCTGAATAAATGTTGAAACTAATTTTCACACTTGGAAATCTACTCACAATAAGTAAGTAGGATGGAGAAGGAAATGAAAGAGCCCCATTTTTCAGCGTCAACACAATGCGTACAAATCCTTAGGCTCACCAGATGAACCTTTGTGCAGACTGTGTCGCTTGGGTGTTAGCACGGAGATGACAGAGAGTGATTTTCAAAGAATATGTACAGCCTCTGCAGCCTAAATGGAGTGGAATAAGATCCGAGTGAAAAGCATGCGCAGTCAGTAATAGCCAGGGCCGGCCATCGAAGGCGTCTTAGAGGAGAACCCAGCGGTGAGTGAGAAGTAGAGAACATTCTTACCTCGCTTAATCCCCCAGACCGCCTTCCAGCCATCGGCTGTGGAATTCCATTCAAAACTAAAGTAGGTCATAGAATTGTTAATGAGAACGTAGGAAAATCAGGGTTCTAGAGATCTGTCCTCCATTTTCCTCTTTTGGAAAATGAGAGGGCTCGTAAGTGCTCAGCTCGGAGGATTTTTGCAGGGATTGAATGAGTGAGTCTGTACAAAGCATTGGGAATAGTGCCCGGCACAGAGCAGGAGGCTCTCCAGGGTGAGCACTCCGTTTGCACTCATGGCTTTCGGTGCTGCCCTGGTTGCTGTTCTTTACCTCTCCCAGTCTCCTGTCTGCAGAGGGCTCGGTGAGACCATAGCCAGAGGTTCCTACACTTCATTTCACCAAAACATAATAATTTGGAGTATTGTCATAGGATTGACTACTTTATATTTTGGTCAAGTAAAGGCATTGAAAATGAAAACCTTACCATCTAATAGGACAGAAGAGCATATCTGAGAATAAAGAACAATTCTTTAAATGGATTTAGCTTCATGAAAAACTCATGTGTTAGTTTTCTTGTCTTGCAACAGACCAGTGAAAATCTGCTGTGAGCTGCCAGAGACCCACAGCCCCAAGTTAGGAAGGACTTTCTGTTCTATAGAACAGCTCCACACAGGCAGGCACTGAAGTGGCTTCTTTGGTGTCATCTCAGAGCCTGTCTTTGTGGAATTCTTTTTTTTTTATTATACTTTAAGTTCTAGGGTACATGTGCATAACGTGCAGGTTTGTTACATATGTATACTTGTGCCATGTTGGTGTGCTGCACCCATCAACTCGTCAGCACCCATCAATTCATCATTTATATCAGGTATAACTCCCCAATGCAATCCCTCCCCCCTCCCCCCTCCCCATGATAGGCCCCAGTGTGTGATGTTCCCCTTCCTGAGTCCAAGTGACCTCATTGTTCAGTTCCCACCTATGAGTGAGAACATGCGTTGTTTGGTTTTCTGTTCTTGTGATAGTTTGCTAAGAATGATGGTTTCCAGCTGCATCCATGTCCCTACAAAGGACGCAAACTCATCCTTTTTTATGGCTGCATAGTATTCCATGGTGTATATGTGCCACATTTTCTTAATCCAGTCTGTCACAGATGGACATTTGGGTTGATTCCAAGTCTTTGCTCTTGTGAATAGTGCCACAATAAACATACGTGTGCATGTGTCTTTGTAGTAGAATAATTTATAATCCTTTGGGTATATACCCAGTAGTGGGATGGCTGGGTCATATGGTACATCTAGTTCTAGATCCTTGAGGAATCGCCATACTGTTTTCCATAATGGTTGAACTAGTTTACAATCCCACCAACAGTGTAAAAGTGTTCCTATTTCTCCACATCCTCTCCAGCACCTGTTGTTTCCTGATTTTTTAATGATTGCCATTCTAACTGGTGTGAGATGGTATCTCATTGTGGTTTTGATTTGCATTTCTCTGATGGCGAGTGATGATGAGCATTTTTTCATGTGTCTGTTGGCTGTATGAATGTCTTCTTTTGAGAAATGTCTGTTCATATCCTTTCCCCACTTTTTGATGGGGTTGTTTGTTTTTTTCTTGTGTATTCGTTTGAGTTCTTTGTAGATTCTGGATATTAGCCCTTTGTCAGATGAGTAGATTGCAAAAATTTTCTCCCATTCTGTAGGTTGCCTGTTCACTCTGATGGTAGTTTCTTTTGTGGATGTGCTTACACCTTGATCACGGTGATGACTTCACTGGTGTGTGTGCACATCCAAACTCATCAAACTGTACATGTTAAATATGTATAGTTTTTAAAAATAAGAATTATACCTCAATAAAACTGTGAAGAACAAGAGGAATAACAAACAATGAAATCATTAATGCCGGGATGCTCAATATTTGATGAAATTGAGAAACCAGGCCCAAAATAATTCAGAAAGATAAGAAAGAGATAACAACTAGGAGTTAATCATCGCACACTTTAAAGAATCTCCGGTCTTTGTTTATCCCTTACTGCCTGTTTGGATTGCTTTGGTTTTTTGATTTTCTTTTTCTTTTCTTTTTTTTATTTTTTAAGAGACGGAGTCTCACTCTATTGCCCAGGCTAGAGTGCAGTGATGTGATCTCAGCTCACTGCAATCTCCGCCTCCCGGGTTCAAGCAATTCTCCTGGCTCAGCCTCCAGAGTAGCTGGGACTATAGGCACCCACCACCACACCCGGCTAATTTCTTTTGTATTGTGGTAGAGATGGGGTTTCACCGTGTTTCCCAGGCTGGTCTCAAACTCCTGAGCTCAGGCAATCTTCCTGCCTCGGCCTTCCAAAGTGCTGGTATTATAGGCATGAGCCACCGCACCCTGCTTGTTTTTGATTTTCTTAAGTCAGTAAAGTCTTATAACAGGCTTCATAGAAACTACCTGGGGCTACCTTATCAATGCAGCTGCTATTGCCTCTGCCCTACTTGAGGCATCGGCAGTCTGTGAAGTTCCTCTGCCAAGAATGAAGCGATCTCTATGAAGGCAAAGGAAACTTCGCATGGGGTGGGGATTGGGCGAGCATGAAAGGAAAGAGACCATATGTTGGAACTAGCAGCGACTTTTGTCTGTGTTTCCCCTCTAAGTTTAATTTTTTTCCAATGCACATTTCAGTATGTGTGTGCAGAAGAAGGTACGTGGGTTTTGTAGTACAGTGGGCTGAGTTTGCCACTTCTATCTCTCCAACCTTGAAGAGGTAAATTAGCCCTTCTGAACCTCAGCTTCCTTGTGTGGCAAATTGAGGATAATAATAATACCTGTGTTGGAAAATGAGAGGGCTGGTAAGTGCTCAGCTCAGAGGATTTGCAAAGGGTCTACAACGTGCATAGCCCATCACTTAGCCTGGTGGTTGTTCAATAATTATACCTCTCATAGAAAACATAAATTCACTTTTCTTTTTTTTATTTTTTATTTATTCATTTATTTATTTGAGATGGAGTTTTGCTCTTGTTGCCCAGGCTGGAGTGCAATGGCACGATCTCGGCTCACTGCAACCTCTGCCTCCCAGGTTCAAGCAATTCTCCTGCCTCAGCCTCCCGAGTAGCTGGGATTACAGGCATACGCCACCACACCCAGCTAATTTTGTATTTTTTTAGTGGAGACGGGGTTTCTCCATGTTGGTCAGGCTGGTCTCGAACTCCTGGCCTCAGGTGATCTGCCTGCCTCAGCCTCCCAAAGTGGTGGGATTACAGGCATGAGCCACCGTGCCTGGCCCATAAATTCACTCTTCAAAATAGCTAGAGTTCTTTTATTTCTTCAAGGCCAAACTTTGTGTAGACTACATTAGCACATATAAGTAAACTGAAAGCCACACTGAGGAATGAGAGGTAGACTTGGTCATAAATGCCAGGGGGTACTGGAAGGCCTTGCAAGAGCTTCAGCAGGAAGGAACTGCCATACCCAAGCTGATGAAGAAACCTAGCTATCATCATAGAAGTCAAGAAGAGGTAATTAGGACTCCACACTGATTTAGCAGGACACCGATTGTGGTAGTCTCTCCAAAATGGCTCTGAAATGCTTTGTGTTTTACACCCCCCATTCCCACCCCCAGATGTGTACTGTGAAAACTGCCACTTTCCACAATCATTTGTAACACCTGGATTATCAGATGCTATCTTTTCTGAAAAGCAGCCTATATTTACTGCAGTTGAGTTTGGAAAATTTCTGGTGAAGAACTTTATCAATGTTGTCACCAGTATACCTTATCACCTTCAAGCAAATTGTCAGGCTGATAGGTTGGGTAGATTACCCAGGAGCCCTCTAGCTGAGGAGCTCTGAAGTTGGAGGAGACTGGCCAACAAGACTCATCAAATTCTTATCACATGCTTTGTGAGTAGCAAGGAATCAGGATGTTGAAATGCTGTTATGATTTATGACTCATCTTCACAGCCTCCATTTAGACCTTGAGGATGCTTCCAAAAAGTGCAGGAATGATTTCTGAAGGCTACTCTGGCTATGCTTTTTTTGTTCACGTCTACCAAGAGCCTTTTCCAAGCAGCATTGCATTTGTTATTGAACAAGAATTCCCTGTGCTCCTCAAGTTCCCATGAACAAACAGAGCCCCCATGACATTGTCATAGGAACCCACAGGAAAGATCACAGCAGTGGTACTATCAGAAGCAACTCTTCTAGAACCATCCAATATAGACTATTGAGCTGCTTCTCCCAAGAACATCATCAAGGCCACGAAACTAACAAACAAAAAGAACTCTTTTACTTCTGGCCACAGCAACTGTAGCGGTAGAACAACCTGACGTACATACACCCACTTGAAAACCTTTTGTAATTTGTCCAGTTAAAGATTCCACTTCTTACGTTTTTTTAGGTGTGCCCAGCTGAGCCACTTCCTCTAACAATATTTTTATGGTTTCATATAACCATCCCCTGTCACAAAGGGGTTGCTTGAATTTCAGTACAGGCATTTGGGCATGTAAAACACAGAAAGAGAATTGCCAATCTTCCTGTACACCCCAGGCATCAGCACCTTGAGAGAAGAGCTCATTAGCAAGAAGAGAGGGAAATCCAATTTCCAATGTGCAGTCTTTTGGCTGCAAACGTTGATAGCAATTTCAGTCATTAGTCTCTTTCATAAGTGCTGAAATCATAGTAACAGAATGGCCAACAGGCAACCTCATCTCAGGCTCATTCTTGCAACCGCTACCTAAGCCTGATGATTTCTCTTTCAAAATAATTACAGGAGCAGCCATGCTGGCCACGAGGAAAGATGGGACCTTATACACTCACTCTCCAACTGGGCCGAGAAAGAGCCTGCTTTATTATTCTTTTCTGTTAGGATCAAGGAATATGGTTTTTTGTGTGTTTGTTTCTGCAACATAGAATCCGCATTGGCTTTTTAGAAGAATTATTTGCTCATAAAGGAAAGGAACAGGGTAGGAGCAAACAACTTTTTACTTTTTTATTTTTGGTTGGCAATATCTTTCTAGCAGATTTTGCAAACTGACAGACATTCCTGTGAGAGCCAATATCATGTGGTGGTTAAGAGTGGGTTTTGGGCTGGGCGCGGTGGCTCAAGCCTGTAATCCCAGCTACTCAGGAGGCTGAGGCA
>NW_012117733.1:357317-378784 GCF_000951035.1 Colobus angolensis palliatus | reverse complement strand
CAGGTTCAAGTGATTCTCCTGCCTCAGCCTCCCAAGTAGCTGGGATTACAGGCTCCCGCCACCACGCCTGGCTAATTTTTGTATTTTTAGTAGAGACTGGGTTTCACTGTGTTGGCCAGGCTGGTCTCAAACTCCTGACCTCATGATCCGCCCATCTCGGCCTCCCAAAGTGCTGGGATAACAAAAGTGAGCCAACACGCCCCTCCAAGAGAGGGCTTTCTAGAGTCAGCCAGCCCCAGGTTTGAGTTCAGGTTCTCTCCATAATAGTTGCATCTCCTTGGGCAAGTGATTTAATGCTTCTGCCCCTCCCTTTTCTGAACTGTGAAATTAGTATACAGTAGGCCCTGATTCATAATGTTGTTGTGAAGATTCAATAAGTTATGCATAGCACCTGCTACATGACAAGCACTCAATAAACAGCAGCTTTTATCACTGTTATATTTATAACAGCTTCCGTGGTTCCTGCGTCAACAGCTGCTCAGATCAGAAATCTATTGCTTCTCTGATCTCTATGAGGGGGCGGGGGGTGTTCTCACCCGAAACCTCTAGAGGGCAGCAATGTGCAGTGACCTTCGACGCTCCCTAATGGGAACTGAAGTCTACTGAGCTCTTCAGGGAAGTTTACTAGGAGTTTTGATTTGTTCTGTCTGCGATACCAAGACAAACAAACCTGTATGACACAGTTAATGTCATAGCCTTGGGGAAATAGATGGCATTTCAACAACAACAAAAATGTAACATTAACAATAATATAATTAGAGTACTGTAATTGAGGGCATGCTCTACAACAAGTATGACACCTACGTCATCACTAGTCTCCACAACAATCCTGCAAGGATGACATGCTAACCCGAGATTCATAGACATGAAGGAATTTTCTTTTTTATAAGGATATTCTTGATGCCAAAAAAAGACTGGGATATGGCCAGGTGCAGTGACTCACACCTGTAATCCCAGCACTTTGGGAGGCCCAGGTGGACAGATCACCTGAGGTCAGGAGTTCGAGACCAGCCTGGGCCAACATGATGAAACCCCATCTCTACTTAAAAAAAAAAAAAATTAGCCAGATGAAACCCCGTCTCTACTAAAAAAAATACAAAAATTAGCCAGTCGTGGTGGTGAGCACCTGTAATCCCAGCTACTCAGACGGCTGAGACAGAAGAATCGCTTGAACCTGGGAGGCAGAGGTTGCAGTGAGCCGAGATCACGCCCTTGCACTCCAGCCTGGGCAACAGAGCAAGACTCCGTCTCAAGAAAAAAACAAACAAAAAAACTGGAATGTAGGTCTTTCTGATTTAAACACTTGTGTTCTTTCTGTTCCACTGCATTGGCAATAGAATTTACCAGTTGTCTTATGTTAAGTTGCACCACAGTGACAAGCAACCCCAACCCTGGTGGCCTGCAGTCACAGAGGGTTATCCTCACTCATGCTGTGTGTCAGCTGTGGGTCCAGCTCTGCTCTGTGTGTTCTTGATTCCAGGAGCCAGCTGGAAGAGAAGCTACATCTGAGACTTAACTATTCTCATGGCAGAGAGAAAATACCAATGAGGGAGCCCCCTGCTGCCTCTTGGTCAAGTCTTTCATTCATTCAGTCCTTTACATTTATGAAGCAACTGTATGTACTACCACAGTCCTTCCTCTTATGTAGCTTACAGTCTTGTGCAAGTAATCAACTTGTTAAACCTATAAGGTAAGTACATTAAAAGAAAGTAACACTGGAGCATGAGGATGCGTCATGGAAGAATTTCATCTGGTCTTGGTGGGCAGGGAAATAGCATCAAAGAAGACTTCTCCAGAACAGCATCCTTTGAACTAAGATCTAAAGGATGTATAAGAATTAACTATGCAAAGGAAGCCAAGAAGGCAGAGAATTGTGTGTGCAAATGTCCTGTGGCAGGTAAAGGTTGATTCATTCAGGGCACTGGAAAAGAAAAGGCAGGATCATGAGTTTGAAGGTGAACAAGAAGTGGTGGGAAATGGTGTTGGGGAAGCTTTATGGGCCAAGGCTCTTGGCCTCTTCCTACATACATGGGAAGGTGTTGAAAGATTTTAAGTCATTTAATAATATTTACTTTCCTAGATGGGGAAAATATTATCTTCTAGGTCAGCCAACCTCATAAGTAGTGATGAATTAATTACTAAAATTGGACTCTAATAATGGCATCTGATGGAGACATTTTATCGGGCAGTATTGATACTTCCTCAACAGAATTACTGAGCCATTGTGAAGAAATATACGTACTGCTGGGATAAGGCTGTCTTCCTCACATAGCTTTAGAAAGAAGGGAGAGTGTACAAGGTCATTTGAAAGAGGCTGAAATGTAGATGGTGTCATCAATTACTTGATGGAATATCAATCCTTTTTTTTCAGAGTTGGATCACAATGTATATAAAACAGTGCCCTGTGAAGAGGTAATTATTGTAATTGAGTCATACACCTGCTGTTCTTTCTGGGAGCCAATCGGTTCCATGAGAATAGAGTAAAAAAGATATGTGCTACCAGTTTGATATTGGAAATTTTGTGAAGTCTAATCTAAAATTAGGCTTCCAATGCTCCCCTACTCCAAACACACCCCTGCTGTGACCCATGATTCCACCTGATAAAGATTAGAGAGTTAAACAGAAAGATATTTTCATTATTTCTTCCAGATACCAACACCTGGACCCTTCCATGAATTAGTCTGTTTGTAGGGTAAGGCAATCACTTCCCTTAATCTTACCAAGCAGCTGTTCCAAGACATTAATTGCCCTGTCGTTTATATGTCTCAAAATGGTGCCATTTGACAGTGGCACACACTTAAATTTGTTTGCTGTGTCAGACTGTGTTCCACTGGTTACCACTTTGCAACAGGTTTTCTAGATGACTCTCATGGGTTTGTAATACACAAGTGCTGTTAAAAAGTTCCCTTTAAGGGAATCTCTGCTATTCATCATCATTAACCAGCCCTATGGCAATCAATACACTACCCCCATTGTGTAGAGGAGTCTTGAGAATAGACATCAACTCGTAGTTTCTAATCCCAAGCTTCAGTCTTGCCGTCAGCGGAGAAATAAATGCATACGCATACACATAACATTTCTTTGCATGAATAATGAAAAATGACTAATGCTCACAAGCAACCGTTTGGAATCAAGACATGCTTCCTGTTCAAACCATCATGTGTTCACTCAGCTTTGTCGGCCACTGACAGAGCAATTTTGAGGGTTTTATTCTGTTAGCTGACAGCTCCCCAGACAGACTACAAAGCCGTCTGAAGTTTCCAAATAAACTAGCAGACCGTTTTTGAATGGGTTTATCACACTTCTTTCTTTCTTTGGATTCAGAATAAGAATGGCTTTCCCATGACTTGCTTTGAGGGCTAGCTTGAACTATACTTCCTCAGGGCTACAAAAGTCCACTATCATGAAATTCATCACACCCAAAACCTCAGTCAGAGGGTAAGGGACTGGAGAAGGACTTTGCTGACTGATGAGCAAAAGTTTAGATCTGTGTCAGGGAAACAGATGGCATCACCACAGTCAAAACCTCCCCTCCATAATCACTCGTCTGAGTAAATATACAAGAGTCAGTAGCAGCAGACACCTTTGCAGAATTTACAGATGGAGAAACTCAAGGAGAAGGTTCAGTAATGTGTTTGATGTCCCACATTGACGGGGTTTAATGCTAAGACTGTCACCTAGGAGTCTGCGTGCCTAATTCATTCCTTAATTACCTACATTCTATGAGCTTTAATTTCTTCATCTCTAAAATAAAAGCAGTAAAATTGAACCTAGTGATAACTTGATAAGAAGTAATGATAGGATTCAGTGAAAGCCCCAGCACAGCATGTGGTGCACCATGAGCAAACAATCCACATTAAATTCCTTCCATTCATTATAAAAAAGTATTCATATCATACATCTTCCAGAACAGGTGCAGTCTGAAGTGATATTGCCTGCTTCAATTATACCAAATTTGGAAAAGAAGTCAAACAGCCAGCTTTGAAAAGGAAGCATTTTGAAAAGGAATAATGATCCAAACTGGAGAAAGGAGAAATGAAATAGTAAAAGTGTCTATGTGAGCACTATATACTTTCAAACACTTTGCCCAGGTGGTGGGATTTACTGCTCAAAGTAGAAAATAAGTGGTTTTCAGCAAGTGCTCTCAAAGTACGGATATATTTTATTTGTAAATTATACATATACACATATACAAGTTACTTGTAAAGTATATGTGTATACCTGCAGTATCAGTCCCATCTATATTATACGTATGTTATCCCATGCAACCACCTGTATTTATATGCAAATATCCTATGTGCATTACAAATGCCACCAAACCCAGTTAAAGGAGGGAACAGGTAGAGACAGGCCATGCTGGAATGAGGGTGTGAATAGTCAGACCTTATGCACAGAATGTCTTCCCCTGAGTATTCATAAATGTATAGTCAGAGGTAGACCTTGAAGTGTATGAGGTCAGTGGGTGGGCCCCAGGGACTGTGTGATCCCCTGGAATCCTATGTAAAATATCATATACATGTTCATACATGCATTTTTTAGGGACAAGATCCATATATTTCATCAAATTCTTAAGGTACAAAAGACCTCTGAAAAAGTCCAGCATCACTGATTTACACCAACCTTACCTACTTTAGGCTCTTCCCAATCAGTCAGCACACACGTCACTCTCTTCCTAGCTTCTGGTGTAGTCTGGAGCCTGACAGAACTTGTAGGGTCCTACCCTTTATTCTTCCGTTCTTTCTAGAATGCTCCCGACATAGGGAATCAAAGGCATTGGAAAGAAGACATTAAAATCAAGAAAATGGCAACCTGTAGGCATTTTAGTATGAAAAGCGTTAAGCCTAGAGTGACTTACACAGATAATCAGCTTGTGTACAGATTGCAAAGCTTTCCTCTGCCTTATACTTGAAGGTGACACTTGAAGAAATCCTGAGGAAAGGCTGTTATAAGGACTCACTCATCAGAAGTTATAGTCAAAACTAATATGACATCTCAAAAGAGCTCCCAAGTGGAGTTTAGTAGTGGCTCTTCCATGACGCATTCTAATACAGGGAGAAACTTCATTCTCCTTTCTTGCCTCTGTTTCCTCAACTAGAACATTAGACAATGGGCCAGGTGATCTCTAATGTCCCATCTCATAGACACCACTAGTTACTGAGGGTCAACTTTGCTAAATGCCGGGCAATCAACAGGCAGAATCATATCTCCCCCAATCCTCATAGAAAGTCTATAAGGCAACAATGCTTCTCAGCTCTTCAGTTCTGAAATTCTCTTATCTAACTTGTGTTTGAAAATGATGAGCTAAAATTTTAATAATGAGTTATTTGTTGCAGGTATGAAATTGTACTCTTACTAAAAGGGATTATTACTAATATTTTAGGGAGCATAATGGAATTGATTATATATCATTTTAAAAAATTGGTTAAATCTTTTGTGATTTAGCAGTTTATGGATCTGTGTCTAATATAATTTAGACGATTTCCCTACATGGATTTAGTGGCTGTTGTAATCTAGGCAAACACAGATAATCTTTGATTGTGCCAAATCTTAGTTTTTAGTCCCCTCCATTCAGCATACAAATGTTTGTTGAAATTCAGCTAATGCTGTTCCCTCTTCCCAGATGTCAATGAATTATTTTTATTTACTAATAAAAAGGTGCTGCATTTTAATATTTTTGACAAATGGGCTTGAAACTTCTGACACTCTTTTACTTAAATTTTTCAAACTGGCTAGAAATTGGTTTCCAAGTTTTTAAGTGTGAAAACATGAAAGTTTCTAGAAGCAATTCACTTAAACCATTTTCTTCAACAAAGTCACAGGATAGAAACCTTTCCCAAGATTCATTTTCAAAATGTTCTCTTTATAGCATGAGATTCTTACAAAAAGTCATTATTTTTCCCCACACTGTTAAGTTACATTTACCTAAAAGGGTAGATTAAATGCATTTATTACTGCTAGGCAGCACACTCTGACAGCTACTTTTCATCACAGGAAAGGTCAACAATTTGGAGCTCTTGACTTTTGCAAAAGAAAAAAAAAATGTGCAACTCAACTCCCCATTCACAAATCTCCTAACACTGCCACGAAAGGAGCAGCAACCTTCGGTGCTGGAGAAAAAATGTTCACGGTCATCCTTTGTCTTTTCACAAAGCCTGTTAAAGATCTACTATTTAAGAGCACAAAATCTGCTAAAAACCACTTACCCAGGCATGAATAAACTGATTCATACCCCAGTTTTCAGAAAGCAAGCAAAGGAGGAATGGGGCCAGGTAGAACACCAGCTCTTCCCTTAGGAACAACAGATAGCTCAGAGACCATCATGCCACATGGCCGTCTGCTGTGCAGATTAAATGGACATTTGTACATTAAGTATTATCCAGAGATTGGGGGTGGGTGCAGTGGCTTGTGGCTGTCATCTCAGCACGTTGAGGGACTGAGTTAGGAGGATCGTTTGAGACCAGGAATCAAGACCAGCCTGGGCAACACAGTGAGACCCTGTCTGTACGAAAAATGAAAAATAAAAATAGGTTTTGATAGGTTTTGTCGCCATTATTGTTCAGCTCAAATAATTATTAAATTTTTTTTTTTTTTTTTTGAGGCGGAGTCTCTCTGTCACCCAGGCTGAAGTGCAGCAGCGCAATCTCAGCTCATTGCAACATCTGCCTCCTGGGCCAAGCGATCCTCCTAGTCCCAGCCTCCCCAGTAGCTGGGACTACAGGCATGCACCACCACGCCTGGATAGTTTTTTTGTATTTTTAGTAAATACAAGTTTCGCCATATTGGCTAGGCTGGTCTCAAACCCCTGACTTCCGGTGATCCACCTATCTTGGTCTCCCAAAGTGCTGGGATTACAGGTGTGAGCCATCACACCTAGCCTAATTTCCACCTTGATTTCACTATTGATCCAGTGATCATTCAGGAGCAGTTAACTTAATTTCCATGTGTTTTCATGGTTTTGAGGGTTCTTTATGGAGTTGATTTCCAATTTCATTCCACTGTGTTCTGACAGACTACTTAATATAATTTTGATTTTCTTAAATTTACTAAGACTTGTTTTGTGGCCTATCATATGCTACCTTGGAAAATGTTTCATGTACTGATGGATAGAATGTATATTCTGCTGTTGGGTAGAATGTTCTGTAAATACATATTACATCCATTTGTTGTAGGGTATAGTTTAAGTCCATTGTTTCTTTGTTGACTTTCTGTCCTGATGATCTGTTTAGTACTGTCAGTGGAGTATTAAAGTCCCCCACTATGAATGTGTTGCCATCTGTCTCATTTCTCAGGTCTAGCAGTAATTGTTTTATAAATTTGGGAGCTCCAATGTTAGGTGCATATATATTTAGAATCATGATATTTTCCTGTTGGACTAGTACTTTTATCATTAAAGTGTCCCTCATTGTCTTTTTTTTCCTGCTGTTGCTTTAAAGTTTGTTTTGTCTGATATAAGAATAACTACTCCTGCTCACCTTTAGTGTTCATTTGCATGGAATATCTTTTTCCACCCCTATACCTTAAGTTTATGTGAGTCTTTATGTGTGAGGTGAGTCTCCTGAAGACAGCAGAAACTTGGTTGGTGAATTCTCATCCATTCTGCCATTCTGTATCTTTTAAGTGGAGCATTTAGGCCATTTACATTTAATATTAGTATTGAGATGCGACATACTATTCTATTCATCATGCTATTTGTTGCCTAAATACCTTGTATTTTTTCATTGTGTTATTGTTATATAGGTCCTGTGAGATTTATGCTTTAAGTAGGTTCTATTTCACTGTATTTAGAGGATTTGTTTCAAGATTTTGTGTTTCTTTTAGCAATTCTTGTAGTGCTGGCTTGGTAGTGGTGGAATCTCTCAGCATTTGTCTGTCTGGAAAATACAGTATCTTTCCTTCATTTATGAAGTTTAGTTTTACTGTATACAAAATTCTTGGCTAATCATTGTTTTGTTTAAGAAGGCTAAAAATAGGACCCCAATCCCTCCTAGCTTGCAGATTTTCTGCTGAGAAATCTGCTGTTAATCTGGTAGGTTTTCCTATAAGGAAAAATCTGATAGGTAACCTATAAGGATACTTGCTTTTGCCTCATAACTCTTAAGATTCTTTCCTTTGTCTTGACTTTAGATAACTTGATGACTATGTGCCTATTTGATGATCTTTTTGTGATGAATTTCCTAGGTGTTCTTTGAGCTTCTTGTATTTGAATGTCTAGATTTCTAGCAAAGCTGGGGAAGTTTTCCTCAATTGTTCCCTCAAATATGTTTTCCAAACTTTTAGATTTTTCTTCCTCAGGAACACCAATTCTTCTTAGGTTTGGACGTTTAACATAGTACCAAACTTCCTGGAGGCTTTGCTCATTTTTTTAAAATTATTTTTTCTTTGTCTTTGATGGATTCGGTTTAATTTGAAAGCCTTGTCTTCAAGCTCTGAAGTTCTTTCTTTTGCTTGTTCTATTCTATTGCTGAGACTTTGCAGTGCATTTTGCATTTCTCTAAGTGTGTCCTTGATTTCCAGAAGTTGTGATTGTTTTTTATTTAAGCTATCTATTTCACCGAAGAATTTCCTTTCATATCCTGTATCATGTTTTTGATTTATTTAAATTGGACTTCACTTTTCTCTGGTGTCTCCTTGATTAGCTTGACAACCTTCTGAATTATTTTTCTGGTGATTCAGAGACTTCGTCTTGGTTTGGATCTGTTGCTCATGAGCTGGTAGGATCTTCTGGGGGAATAAAAGAAACTTGTTCTGTCATATTACCATAACTGTTTTCTGGTTCCTTCTAATGTGGGTAGATTATGTCAGAGGGAAGATCTGGGATTCAAGGGCTGCTGTTCAGATTCTTTTGTCCCACGAGGTGCTCCCTTGATGTGGTGTTCTCCCCCTTCCCCTAGGAATGGGGCTTCCTGAAACCTAAACTATAGTGATTGTTTCTGCTCTTCTGAGTCTAGCCACCCAGTGGAGCTACCAGGCTCCAGACTGGAACTGGGGAGTGTCTGCAGAGTCCAAAGGTCTTGTAGCTGTCAATACTAGCACCTACTCCGGTGGAAGTAGCAGGGGAGCGAAGTGGGCTCTGTGAGGGTCCTTGGTTGTGTGTGGTTTTTATTTTTATTTTATTTATTATTTATTATTTATTTATTTATTTGAGATGGATTCTCGCTGTCTCCTAGGCTGGAGTGCAGTGGCGCAATCTCGGCTCACTACAAGCTCCACCTCCCGGGTTCACGCCATTCTCCTGCCTCAGCCTCCCGAGTAGCTGGGACTACAGGCGCCCGACACCATGCCTGGCGAGAGATGGGATTTCACTGTGTTAGCCAGGATGGTCTCGATCTCCTGACCTCATGATCCGCCCGTCTCAGCCTCCCAAAGTGCTGGGATTACAGGCGTGAGCCACCCTGCCCGGTGGTTGTGTTGTTTAGTGCGCTGGTTTTGTGCTGCTTGGCCTCCAGCCGGGAGGTGGTGCTTTCAAGACAGCATCGATGGCTGTCCTTTAGGGAAAATACAAACTTGCCCTCAAGACACCTGGTTAAGTGTTCAGGTTTCTCGGGCAGTGGGCAGGGCCATGGAGCTCCCAAGAAATTGTGACCTTTGTCTTTGGCTACCAGAGCAGGTAGAGAAAGACCACCAGGTGGGGGCAGGCGTAGGTGTGTCTGAGCTCAGCCTCTCCTTAGGCAGGGCTTTCTGCGGCTGCTGTTGGGGATGGGGGTGTGGTTCCCAGTCCAATGGAGTGATATTCCCGGAAGAATTACGGCAGCCTCTGCTGAGTCATACAGTTCACCAGGGAAGTGGGGGAAAGCTGGTAGTCACAGGCTTTACCTCACTCCCACGCAGCCCACAGTCCTAAAGGCCAGTCTCACTCCCACCACATCCCACCAGCAGCACCAAGTCTATTTCCAGGCAGCTGCTGACCAGGGCTGAGAACTCGCCACAGACTAGGAGCCTCCTTATTGAGAAAGCAAGCACACTCAGTCTTTTGGCATCTCAGGGAGCCTGCAGCAGCAATCCCGGTCCTTCAAGGGGTCTGTGGATTCCCTCTGCATTGTTGGTATGCTCCTGAGGTAGTTGTTGGAGCAGAAGTTCACGATGTGAGTCTCCACACACTGCCCTGTCTGAGTGGGGGCTGCAGGCTAATCTTGCCTCCACCTCATCATCTTAATCCTAGTGTCTGCATGCATGTGTCTTTAAGGTAGAATGATTTATATTCGTCTAGGTATATACCCAGTAATGGGATTGCCAGGTCAAATGGTAGCTCTGCTTTTAGCTCTTCGAGGAATCACCATACTGCTTTCCACAAGGGTTGAACTAATTTACACTACCACCAACAGTGTATAAGCATTCCCTTTTCTCCACAACCTCGCCAGCATCTGTTATTTCTTGACTTTTTAATATTAGCCATTCTGACTAGTTTGAAGATTTCTTTTAGACAAGGGTTTCTCCGCGTAATGTTTGTCCGTAGTTAATCCAGCATGTCCATGCAAAGAACTATAGTGTTCCTGAGTAACTCTCATGGTCTCCTGTTCCTTCTTACTCAGCCTTCAATGTCAAAACTGATCCCAAGCTTTCTGTAAGTCTTTTCCCCACATGTTGGCATTTAATGGTGATGTTCTTTCCATTACACCCTAAGACCACTCTAGAATCAAAGGACCATTTATCCTGTGCTTACAGTTGTAGCTAAAGGACATTCTATGTAAGGACGTTCTATGACATTCACTCTGATCACCACCTCCACTCTCCTGTGAAATAAAGACCCCCTTGGCCCGTTTCGTGGGATTCCATGGCCCAGCAGGATGGCATCACAGAGAGTTTTATTATGTTTTCCTGTGAAAATATCTTTTGTGCAGTGTTTATTTATAGCTAACCTCCCTTTCAAAGTGTGAGGATCTACATATTATAATAAGAACCACTTCATAAGTCAAGAAGAAAAACGGAATCACAGCTTTTCAGTGAATTATCTAATAAGACTTTGAAAACTTCTGTCCCATTTTCAAAAGGTCAGAGTGTAAATTTTTAAAAAATGAATTGTTCCAATAAAGTAGCAGCTGTGGAGAATGAATACCTTTTTCTATGCCCACTAAACTGTGATTCATATAAAAGCAAAGGTCTCTTGAACTAATGAATAGCTGTTAAAGTTAAAGATCTGTGCAGAGAATAATGTGTAGGTGCAGTTCAGAGAGTTCTGGAATTATAGCCACACTGTAATTGAACTCAGGGGTTACAAAAAGAGCTTTGAAGACCAATGATCTCTGTTTACTCATAGAACAATAAAAGTTTGTAAAAGCCTATTTCCAATCATTCACTCTTCCCTCTGAACTAAAATTCCTTCCAGCACAGCACAGGACCTGTGGTGTGGGGAGCCTTCAGCCCAGATGAAAACTCCTTCAGCAATGAGTCCAGGTTTGACAGGGGGGTTTTATGTTTTAGGGATGAAGACCAGATTAGATAGTCAGAAATCCCAACCCTTCCTCCACCCCATTAATTCACTTTATAATAAAATACAGTTCCCTTTTTATCCATTTGCTCATCCATAAAATGTAGGCATGCGTCAGCCTCACTTTTCACCGCTCATTTCTTTTGATATTGACCAATAAACCTCTATGCTTCTTACTGCCCGTGCCCACTCATTCAACGATTTCCAATCTGTGATCATAATGTGTTCAAACTCATAAAAGACACAGCAAAAACGTGGTGTACTTTATCCACTCTTTAACCAATTGCCAAGAACACAGAGTCCTGTGAAAGCGGAACCATTTGTATAATCAACAGTATTTTGCTTACAGTGGTCTTGAAAATATTTCAGAAAAAATAAAAATAAGAAGTGATTCTAGTGCCTTAGAGACTACATCTCCTGAAAGATGGCTACCAGAGATTTTGCTCAGGGTCAATATTTATTCAGCGAGCTCATTCAATAACCATTCTCCTTCCTTTACATCATTATCTAATAAGTTAAAGTTACATGTAAGTAAATTTAGGGTAAAAACTCACTTCTTGAAACTTAGATTTAAACATCTCTAACTCGCTCTTTATTAACCACCTACACTTTAATAAAGTAATTCTTAGAGGGTAAAACTGAAATGCTCTGTTGTAGTGTTAAGGACACTATTAAGAAGAGACATTGTGTCTCGTATTGCAGAATTTTGGAACTGGAAAGAGATCATCTAGTTTAAACTCCTCTTTCCACAGTGAGAGAACTAAAGACTGGAGAGGTGATTAAGACATTCTCAGGGTCAGCCAGTAGTGATGGTACCAAGATGGGGGCCCCGTTTCACTGAGCCTGTGACCTGTTCCTTTTACCACAGTGCTTTCTGATAAGCTATAAACGTATTCTTAAGTGATCTAAAATTATCTCCCTGAAGTTTTTCTATCGTCAAGTGAATTCATTAAAAAAAGATGATACCAAGGCAATAGAAAACCTATTGTGTCCAACTCCTACACACACTACCCCCTCCCACACACATCATAGAAAGCAAATCTTATCCTCCCCTGTTTATAATTGGGAGTTCATTCTTCTAGTTCCCAATCTCACAGAACAATTTCTGGCTCCTGGCAAGTCTGACATAAATCCTGGAGCATGTAATTGACACAATACGCTACAAGGATCAGAGAACTCGGTGGGATAATGGACAACACGCCCACTAAGGGCAATGTGACTCATACATTTAATCTGCCAGGGAGGCTTGCAGCGTAGCACAGTTCCGTTCTGTTAAATTATTTTCTTCTCCTCCTTCAAAGCCCCATTCAGGCTTCCTGGGCAGCAGTTTTCCAACCACGTTATGATTTCACGATGATCCATTTCATGTCATAGCAACATAATGGGTGGTGGGTGGGGGTCGTTCTTAGTCACACCCAATTTCTCCTTATCTTGTCTTCTAGGAAGATAGGAAATTTCAGGTCAGCATCTATCCAGCCACGACTGATATGCTTTTAAATGACCTGCGAGTTTTTTGACAGGTATTTTTCTATAATGCTGAAAATGGAGAGCACAAATGCAGAATGGGAATTCTGTTTGTCAGTGCTATGGTCTGAATGTTTGTGCCACCCCCACCTCAAATTCATGTGTTGAACCCTAACTTCAAAGGGCTAGGATTAGGACGTATGGTAGTAGGGACCTTTGAGGGGTGATTAGGTCTTGGGGACAGAGGCCTCTTGAATGGGTTAGAGCCTTTATAAATGAGGTCCAGAAAGCTTTCTTGCCTCTCCTGTCACGTGAGGACCTAGTGAGGGGACATCTCTATGAACCAGGAAGCTGACCCTCAGACACAGAATCTGCTGGTGCCTTGACCTTGGACTTGCCACCTTCCAGAACCATAAGAAATCAATGTCTGTTGATTATAAGCCACCCAGATTATGGTATTTTGTTCTAGAAGCTCCAATGGACTAAGACAGCTGGTAAATATTTGTTGAACTGCTACGTGCTAGGTTTTGCTGCCACAGAAATCAGAAGACATTTTCCATGGTCTCTAGAATTCACTCTCCACGGGAGGAAAGCTGAATTGAGTTTCTGCATAATATGGATGACACTAAGGAAAAAAGGAAGCAGAGAAGGAGTGTGTCTATGGGTCAAGGAACACGTCTTTTTCACCGGGGAAGGCGATATTTGAGCTAGTTTCCAACAATAGAGTAGACAGCGAAGACAACTTGTGCAAAGTCATGGGGGAGGGCTTCAAACCCACAGGAACCACATGTGTTCTGGTATCTTAGAGGCTGAATGAGGAACAAGGAGTCCCAGGAAATGAGGCAAGCCAGGTAAAAACAAGTGAATCCCCACTTCCTCTGTAGTCTCTCTACCCACAGAGCTCTTAGCCTCCAAAGGCCAGCAATCACACAGGATGTTTAGTTTGGTTGCTAAAAGTAGATTTCAGAATTTCTAGGCATCTTCGAAATTCAGCTCCCAGTCACTCACTTACATTTTATACCCCTCCTAAGGACTGTGGGAAATTAGTGTCTGGTTTTCTGAATATTGCCCTCAGGCTGAAAGCCTCTAAATTCTTAAAGTACAATCAACTGAGCCCAGAAGGGGTCGCAAGAGGCATAATTGTCCCATTAAATGAAGAACTCTGGGCATTATCCAGCTCCTCTTAATAACAAGTGACTTCTCATTTGTCACTTGGAAAACGAAGGAACAGGAAGGAAGAGGAAAAGGATAGAAAGCTTTATTATTTTTGTTTAACTTTTGTTTTAAGTTCAGGGGCACATATGCAGGTTTGTTATACAGGTAAACTTGTGTCATGGAGGTTGGTTGTACAGATTATTTTATCACCCAGGTATTAAGCCTAGTACCCATTAGTTATTTTTCCTGATCCTCTCCCTCCTCCCTCCCTCCACCCTCTAATAGGCCCCAGTGTGTGTTGTCTCCTCTATGTGTCCATGTCTTCTCATCATTTAGCTCCCACTTATAAGTGAGAACATGCAGTATTTGGTTTTCTGTTCTTGCATTAGGTCACTTAGGATAATGACCTCCAGCTCCATCCATGTCACTGCAGATGACATGATCTCATTATTTTTTATGGCTGTGTAGTATTCCATGGTATTTATGCATTTTATGGCTGCATAGTATTCCATAGTATTCAAAATATGTACTACATTTTGAAAAGCTTTATTTTAAAAATATCTTTATTTCTTAAAACAGCTAGCCAGCCAGCATTATTTGGGGGCTTGTTTATGTGTTTTGTTTTAGCATCTTTGAATTTCCCTAAAAATATAGCATATTTTAAAGATAAGTGGGTATTGAGGGGATAGGTCACAGAATTAAAAATATGTAAATATTTTTTCTGAGAATACTAGAATTTAAAAATCCTTGACAAGGGACTGCCTAAAAGGAATAGTTTAAAAATCCTGATATCTCAGAAACAGGTAAGTCTTGTAACACCTTCTGGATGGAATATTTCAGTTGGGTTCAAAGGGTTCAGGTGTTTCCATATGGTACATGTAGGGCACAGAAAGAATTGATGGAATTGTCCATAGTAAGAATGATGAATTCTGCAGGTTGGTGTCTTTATAGGACATGAGACACAGAATAACACGAACGTCCACCTGCAAGTCTCTTCTTTGCTATGCAATCATGCCTCTCTCTCTCTCTCTCTTTCTCTCTCTCTCTCTCTCTCTCTCTGTGTGTGTGTGTGTGTGTGTGTGTGTGTCTCTCTCTCTGTCTCTCCACCTCCTTCTGGTGGGTACTGCTTCGTGCCTAACTCTGGCTTAAATTTTAAAGGCAGTAATTAAGCCCTAGAAACTTCTGGTGCCAAAGCTCTTCTGCAGTATTGTTAGTGTACAGTAAATCACCATCCTCTCCCCTTGGGGCTCCTTCCCAGAAGCTGTCACAGGCAACTCCGTGTTTATGGGAGAGTCTCTCGACGCTTTATATTCATTGAGATAAAATTAAGTCAAAGAGCATCCAGTTAAAATGGCAGAGTAATTAAGTGAGCTCTACTCTGTCCCTCCATTTAAATTGCATCAAAGACTTCAGACTAGGGGGAGGAGGATGTTGGAACTATTTTATTCCCCAGCTGCTGTGCTGTACTGTTGTACTGTATGGCTAACTAGGTCATGGAAGACTGGAGACTTTGCCATCTCTTCAAAGTGGACTCAAAAAAATACACAGGTTTTTCAGGGCTGTTAATATCAGGCCAAAAAGTGTACAAGAACCCATCAAGCACCAGTGGAATAACACACAGCCCTGATACCTGATTAGAGACACAAAGAGAAGAGAGCAGACGTGGACTGATACACAGCCCTGATACCTGATCAGAGACACAGAGAGAAGAGAGCAGATGTGGACTGATACACAGCCCTGATACCTGATCAGAGGTGCAGAGAGAAGAGGCAGATGTGGAATAACACACAGCCTTGATACCTGATCAGAGACAGAGAGAAGAGGGCAGATATGGAATAAGACACAGCTCTGATACCTGATCAGAGATGCGGAGAGGGGATAGCAGATGTGGTATAATACACAGTTCTGAGCAGAGATGCAGAGAGAAGAGAGCAGATGTAGAATAATACACAGCTCTGATACCTGATCAGAGACGCAGAGAGAAGAGAGCGGTTGTGGAATGATACACAGCTCTGATACCTGATCGGAGACACGGAGAGAAGAAGGCAGATGTGGAATGAGACGCAGTGAGGAGAAGGCAGATGTGAAATGATAACCACTCTGCTACCTGATCGGAGACGCAGAGAGAAGAGAGCAGTTGTGGAATGATACACAGCTCTGATACCTCATCGGAGACACAGAGAGAAGGCAGATGTGGAATAAGACACAGCTCTGATACCTGAGCAGAGATGCAGAGAGAAGAGAGCAAATGTGGTTTTTGGTCTCTGGGAATTTACAGATTAGCGGAGAAACCATTTCAACAGACAAGGGCACAGTAAACAAAAGGGATGCAATAGGGAATGATGCCAGATGCTTGGCTATAACTGGTATTAAATAGAGAAACTTTCAAACTGAATTTTTGATAGCCAAGAGAGATTATAGAAATGGTCTAGTCCACAGGTCTCACGCTTGTCTTGGTGATTTCTACTAGGAGTTTCCAAATACATACCAGCGCTAAGGTTGCTGGGAGAGGTTAATACAACTGGTAGTAATAAATCACCTTCATATTACACTGAAACTATTTTTTAATCTATCAATTTCCATCTTTAGCCCTGCTGCCATCCCGATTCATCTGTACAAATCTCTATGTGAGGTTTCATCAATGCGCTTACCCAGGTTCATTGCATTTGTGCCTATGTACATCACCCTCCATTAAAATGATCACTGAGTCCCAACACATGAGCTTACCTCTTGTTCACGTCCACCTATGCTCACCCTTCCTCCCTGCCTGCTCAGCATGCCCCATCCCATCTCTTGCATTCCAACCTTCAACCCGGTATCCACCTTCTCAAATCACCTTCTTGAGCTAGCAGGCTGCCACACACCCCAGAGGGGCCATCATCAACTCTCTTCATGTGGATCCGTTGTTCTGCTTATTCACTGACGTTGCTGCCTCAGTATGCAGTCTTTGAGAATCAGTACCTTCCATATTTCATGAACTGTACAATCTGAGAGCATCACACAATAGTAGCTGTTTACTGAATTACATTTTAAAAAACAGTCCAGGATAAATGATTTCTGAATTACAATCTTTAGTGTTTTTCAGAGGTGCACACTTTACTCTATTTTAATTTGCTTCTTCTATCCACGTGTCTTAGTTTAATTCTGAACAATCCACTAAACATTTAGGCAAGAATCCCAACAAATTGAGCATTCATCTTCATATACGTTGTATCCATTAAAGGTAGTTCCCTGCTTTCAGGACTTTTAAGCATTACAAAGATTGAGTAGAAAGTGGACATATCTATGGGACATCCTGACAGTAGACATCTATGGGATATCTTATCAGGGTCTGCTCTAGTTCTGCCAAGTTCTAGAAAACTCCATTAGTCTCTGGTAACTGGCTCTGCATCTATCAGAAGGCACATGGAGTCTCCCTGATTAAGTTTCTGGGGTCTCTTTGATGCTTGTGCCTTTTTTTTTTTTTTTTTTTTGAGACAGGGTCTTGCTTTGTCACCCAGGCTGGAGTGCATTGGCACAATCTTGGCTCACTGCAACCTCCACCTCCTTGGTTCAAGCAATCCTCTCACCTTAGCCTCCCTCGTAGCTGAAACTACAGGCATGTGCCACCATGCCTAGCTATTTTTGGCATTTTTAGTGGAGGTGGGGTTTCACCATGCTGGCCAGGCTGGTCTTGAACTCCTGATCTCAGGTGATCCACCTGCCTTGACCTCCCAAAAGTGCTGGGATTACGTGCGTGAGCCACCACACCCAGCCTGATGCTCGGGCCTTTATCACTCATACTCTTGTCTCTGTCTAGAACTCCTTTTAGAGGGAATGTTTGGGAATTATTGCTATCCTTAGCATTTACCCTCCTCTGCCACTTGGTACTTGCCTGAGCATTCCAGACTTGCTTAACTATAAGGACATGGCGGCCACTTGGTTTTCCCTGGTCCCATGAGTGTTGCCTCTGGCACAGTCTTTCAGTCTCAGCCTCTTGTTGGTCTCTGTATTCCAGAAGTTTCCCTTGGGTTGACATTCCATCTCTGTAAACACCACATGACTCATTTTCATTAGGACATGTGTAGTTGAAGAGCATAAGGTTCCAATTTCATATGAGGAGAAACAGATTTATGCAAAACTTTATAGGAAATAGTGATAAAGCTAGAGTTGGCTATTGCAAGATGAAAATAAACAAAGACTGTTTGCCCACACCAGGTGTTACCTGGTAGACCTGGGACATGAGCAGTTCATCAAATACGGCAATTCTAAGTTACTCACATGAAGGAAAGAAGACAATCTTCAATACTCGCGAGGTTCGGACATTTCCCTACAGAGCTTTGATAAAATTTCTCACATCCTGATTGATGTGAATGGTCCCTGGTTTGTGTCCTTTCAGGGTGGGGGAAAGTGATGAGCAGTGAAATTAACAAGGCAGCGACTTAGAAGACCAGAAGATGAGTGAGCTTCCCAAGCAATCAATAGTTGGCCAAGGATGTTGACCTCATGGTGAAGGTAGTTTTGAGAATGAGAACACGACCAATGTTTAAAATTACTCTCATTCCTCATGCTCTTTAGATGGCTGTAAACTCCTAAAAGGCAGATCTGTGTGCTCTGCTTATGACATACTCTCATTACCCTGAGCTCAGGGGCTTATAAGTAGAGAACATTCACCAAAGTATCGTTGAATAAAGAATGAATTAATATTATCGTAGCTACCAGTATTGGATTTCCATATTATATCCCAGAGATAAACACAATAAGATGCAATCTTATTACAATAATATCAAGGTTGTAAAAATATTTCTGGCAGAGCTAAATTTTTCTGTTTCTTTGGGGCCAAGATTACTATGTACCATAATAGGATGAAAACAGATTAGGAAAATTCCCTGACATAAATAAGAGCTAGTGTTACAGTAAAATGCAGAATGTTCAGCAAGGTGCAGAGACATTTTAAAAGATTTATGTCATGGGTTGCCACCGTATTTTGATACTTCCCGATGGCATTTTATGTAAAAATTGAACTTTGAAAGAATTTTATAATTCATTTTAAAGTTAATTTTGTGCCTTCATTATTAACCAAGGAAGTATACAACCGTGATAAAATAGCTTGCTAACAGTAGCTACCCAGGGACTACACAAACTGTGTTGTATTATGCAGTTGTTCTTTTGCATATTTCATTTACTCAGGGGGAAAATATTATAATTTGTAATTTCCATATTGCCAGATTGTTGTGCATTCTCCAATGATTACTCTATTTGTTTGGAACCTGTCAATTTCTGCACAATTTCATAAGACAATTTGACTTCCCAAACACCAGAAGAATCTCGGAGGGCTGCATTTCAACTGAAAATGGAAAAGACCACAGTTATTTCTCAAGAATACCAACTCAGCATCATCATTTGTTACAGCACCTTCCCAGTCGATTTCTCTTGTCTCCCCTGAAGCTTAACTGTTTGATTTCATCTTGGTACAACAACATTTTCGAAAATGTAGTTGTAAATATTATTTTAATGCTGAAATAAGAAATGTGGGAGAGGCAGTTATTATAAGTTTGCTGTATGCTGCAATTGGCTTACAAATGCACCTAGATTTATGTGGGGATTAAATGCAGTAACTCTCTTGCAATGACTCAAAACAATTTCCACAGCATTTAATATATGAACCGTATAAACAGTTTTCAAAAATTATTAAGTCAAAGAAATTCTATTTGGTCCTTGCCTGTACATTGTCCACACTTAACAATGTTCTCAGCTCCCTTCCAGCCCAGCAACTGAAAGGTTCTAATACCATTATGCTGCTTTCACAGCGGCCCATTTAATTTTGCTTTGCCTCATCAAGTTGTTCCTCAAATAGGTTTTGCAATTAGAGCGGATGCCATGTCAATCAGGAAAATCTGTTTGTTTAATTCTATCAAGTCAGCAAGTATTTACTGAATGCCTACTTGGAGCTGAGTGCTGAAAATACTCTTCTCTGCAATATTCTGGGCTGCTGGCTTGCTGGATCCTTGAAGGAGTTTTTTTTTTTTTTTTTTTTTTTCCAGGCTCCTTCTTCAAAGTCCTAGTTCTTTAAACCAGAGAGCACAGATCAACAGGGTAATTAGTTAATTCCCTTAGCTAAAGGAACTTTTTTCAACTTCGTTTTTCTTACCCATTAGAGTTGTTATTGAGAAATTTCCATGCATTCAACACTACGCCTAGGCAACAAACATATGTAGCAGAAAATAATAATGATAAATATGTAAAACTTTAGAAGCAATCTACTAGATATATATGCTAGTAGTGTGGTTTAAGATTGTGTTTTATTTCTTTTGGAGATGGAATCTCACTCTGTCGCCCAGGCTGAAGTGCAGTGGTATGATCTTGGCTCACTGCAACCTCCGCTTCCCAGGTTCAAGTGATTATCCTGCCTCAGCCTCCTGAGTGGCTGGAATTACAGGTGCCCACCACCACACCCAGCTAATTTTTGTATTTTTAGTAGAGACAGGGTTTTGCCATGTTGGCCAGGCTGGTCTTGAACTCCTGACCTCAGGTGATCTACCTGCCTTAGCCTCCCAAAGTGCTGGGATTATAGATGTGAACCACCGTGCCCAGCCCAAGATTGTGTTTTAAGAGGCACTATATCATAGAGTTCAAGTGCATGAACTTTGGAGCCAGACTCAAGTCCCTGGTCTGTCATTTACTAGTTGCTGACCATAAGCTAGTTATTTAACTTCTCTAGATCTCAGCTGCTCATACGTAAAATGGGAAGAGTAATAAAGAATGCCTCATAAGGCTGTTGAAGGATTAAATGAGATAATTCCTATAAGGCATTGTGGTTAGACGACAAATCAGGATGTTCAGAGGTTTCTTTGGGTCCTTACGAGAAAGCTGGCTCCAGGGGTCCAAGTTAGCTCAGCTCGGGAAGCTCCCCTTTCTAAAAAGGCCATTTTCCCAACCAGGAAGCGTCCCATTGTCACATAGTCATGTAGATGTGCTGGACCCTCAGAACTGCAAATGCATAGAACTGATTCACAGTGGGACGTCCCTCTGTTCTTGAACATTGGCCAGAGTATGTTGTACACGTATACACGTGTCAACTGTAGGGTAAAGAGAAGTCGCAAATGCTGTGACCTCTAACTCCTCTTTGCTTGTAAGGTACCCCTCCCCATGAACTTTGTATGTTTACACCAGAGCTAAGGAATGCAAGTGCAAAGGTGAGGAAGGCTTCCCAGAGGGGATGACCCAGTTCGTTCTCAAAGGATGGGAAGGATCTTTGGAGGATACAGAGGAGCTGACCCTTAGGCAGAGCAGAGGGCCACCGTGGGCCAACTCCTCATCATCCTAAAAAACTAGCTCAAGCTTTCACTTCCTTGTGACCTCCCTGGTGACCAGTGAGCCCAGGCGCAGCCCCTCTCCCAGAACAGGGCGCGCCCTCCTTCCAGGCGCAGCCCCACTCCCAGAA
>NW_012117733.1:348513-356777 GCF_000951035.1 Colobus angolensis palliatus | reverse complement strand
CCCCTCTCCCAGAACAGGGCGCGCCCTCCTTCCAGGCGCAGCCCCTCTCCCAGAACAGGGCGAGCCCTACTTAAATGTGCACTCCTCTCCCAGAACACGGTGAGTCATCCTTCCAGAGGCAGCCACTCTCCCAGAACACGGTAAGTCATCCTTCCAGAGGCAGCCCCTCTCCCAGAACAGGTAGCACCCTCCTTCCAGAGGCAGCCCCTCTCCCAGAACAGGTAGCACCCTCCTTCCAGGTGCAGCCCCTCTCCCAGAACACGGTGAGTCATCCTTCCAGGTGCAGCCCCTCTCCCAGAACAGGGCGCGCCCTCCTTCCAGGTGCAGCCCCTCTCCCAGAACAGGGCGCGCCCTCCTTCCAGGTGCAGCCCCTCTCCGCGCCCTCCTTCCAGGTGCAGCCCCTCTCCCAGAACAGGGTGCGCCCTCCTTCCAGGTGCAGCCCCTCTCCCAGAACAGGGTGCACCCTCCTCCTTCCTTCTGGTGCTCTCGCTTGCATATTCCCCACTGTCACATTTAACAGCCACCACCTCATTGTCTCTGAGCTAAGCTCTTCCTTCTAGATGCCAGGGAATTCCTTAAATGTTGGGTGTATGAGTATTCACTCTCATCCCCAGATCCTAGGACTTTTGCCAGCATCAGGGACTCTGTAAATGTTGTTGAAATACTAATCTGATGGGTTTCCTTATTGATCAAATAAGGGGGTTGGTCTCATTCAGAATTTCCCAGTGGTTCACTGTGTAATATTTCTTGTTTTGCAAAGCTAACGTACTTTACATGAAAAGGGGTTCCATGATTAAATAAGTTTTGCAACTGCTGGGTTAACTTGATTAAGCAGATTTCTTTATCATGACTGCTCATATGTGGAATGTTTTCCAAACTTATCTGAAGACAGAATCCTGTTTTCTTGCTGTTCTCCTAAGACAGTGGTCCCAGCACAAACTTTGCTAATCCCCATCTTAAAGATTCTTCTAGCACCATGTTTACCTGCTAAAGACTCTGTTGCAAATAATTAATCTGTGATAGATTTAAATAAGCAAATTGTTAGGTAGAATGACTTTATATATGACAGCTGGACAATATCCTGTGGAAAGGATAAGAAAAAAAATCCACTGTGAATTAGTTTATGTTATAAAAACTCTTTTTCATGCTTGATCATCAGCTGGAAACGGCATAGAACACGCTGAGGCTGGCAATTATCTTCTAACTCCCAACTGCAACAAATTTTTTAAAATGTTACACCAAGTTCAATTATTTATGTTTTTTAAAATTGAGAAAAGAGGCTGGGCGCAGTGGCTCACACCTATTATCCCAGGACTTTGGGAGGGTGAGGCAGACAGATCACCTGAGGCCAGGAGTTCGAGACCAGCCTGGCCAACATAGTGAAAACCTGTCCCTAGTAAAAATACAAAAATTAGCCAGGCATAGTGGTGTGCACCTGCAGTTCCAGTTACTGGGGAGGCTGAGGCAGGAGAATCACTTGAACCCAGGAGGCAGAGGTTGCAGATGGCACCACTGCACTACAGCCTGGGTGATACAGCAAGATCCTGTCTCAAAAAAAAAAAAAAGACTGAGAAGGAGTTCTTTCTTTCTTTCTTCAAAGGAGAATTGGGGGAACGATCTACTATTTTCTAAGGATAGACTCTTCCACTCCCCGATATTAACTGAGTCCAGTGGAGGCATTCAGAATCCATCAGTGAAAAAAAACACCTTCTTTTCTTCAGATTAAAACAAAAGTTGTGCTGATAAGTAAGTTTTCCTTGAAATTCCAAGATCTCTTTCAGCCTCATATCCTCTGGATGGTTAGTGGACAAAGAGTGCTTTAGTCTGAGTCGTACTGTATGATCCACCTACAAAATCACGCTGAGTCTGCGTGGGAGAGACAGAGGTATTCATTCATTCCTGACTTACTCATTCCACTCTGCGTTTTCACTGTGAGATGACGACGATTGACGGTGCTGATGATCACGATGATGATGACCATGATGGTGATTCCTACTGTTATTTTGACACAGAGCCTCACGCCGTTACCCAGGCTGTGGTGCAGAAGTGAGATCCTAGCTCACCACACCTTCCAACTCCTGGATGCAAGCGATCCTCCCACCTCAGCCTCTCGAGTGCCTGGGACTACAGGCGAGCACCACCACACCCAGTTAATTTTTTAATTGTTTTGTAGAGGTGGGATCTTGCTGTGTTGCCCAAGCTGATCTTGAACTCCTAGCCTCAAGTGATCCTCCTGGCTCAGCCTCCCAGGGTGCTGGGATTATGGACATGAGCCGCCATGCTTGGCCCTGTGAGATTATTTTTAAATAGACTTAGTGTAATTAACCTTACACAGAGATGCTCTGTGGTACCATTCATACCCAGAGCTCCCCCTGAGACCAGGCTGAAGGCTCAGCAGAAACCACCTCTCTGCCTGGCTACCTCTGTGCACTCTCCCACCTCCCTCACCACGCTACAGGTTTCCCCTGAGGGAATCCCCATCTCAGGCTGTGCTTCTAGGGAAACTGACCTAAGACAGGCTCACTTTCTTTTTCTCTCCTCGTTAACCAGCGTTCTCTCCCTACCCAGTTTTTAGCACCAAAATGGCTTGGGTTTGCGATGGCACCAGTTTGAGATCAAATTTTTAAAAAATCAACTTGCTATAGTCTCTGGGTCTCCTGGTTCCAATTTTTTTAATAATCAGATTGGCCAGGTAACAATGGCTGAGTTCTGTCTGCCCTGATCACGCCGTGCGGATAAGCGTCTATCAGGAAAAACAGTCTTCAGAGAAGGTGTGGCGGGCGGGGTGTGCACTCAAGGCATAGACCTTGTGCAGCTTGGACTTTTCCATCAGCGTGTGCATAGCTTGAGGTCAAGGATCATGGCGTTTTGTTGTTGTTGTTTTGTTTTGTTTTTTTGAGATGGAGTCTCTCTCTGTCACCCAGGCTAGAGTGTAGTGGCACAATCTCGGCTCACTGCAACCTCTGCCTACCAGGTTAAAGCAATTCTCCTGTCTCAGCCTCCCCAGTAGCTGGGACTATAGGAGTGCCACCACGCCCAGCTAATTTATTGGTCTGGCTGGTCTCAAACTCCTGACCATGTGATCCACTCGTCTCAACCTCGCAAAGTGCTGAGATTACAGGTGTGAGCCACCGGGCCCGGCTGGATCATGCCTTTCACTGCCCATACCCGAGAGATTTAATGACACACTATAAGGTTTAGAATGTACTGAATAAGTGAGTCAAGAAATGAATCTTTCCATGGCTCACCTCAGCCCATGATGACCCTTCCCTTCTTTGCAGCCTTTGCTTTTTACAATGGGTACACTATACCATCAAGCATCAGACTATGTCATAGCTTGCATTATTTTCCAGTTCTTTATGTGTGTGATGGCCTCATTTCTCTAAATTGTAAAACCTCCAAATTAGACACTATACAACAAGTCATTCATTTTGCTTTTTAAAGCATTTATTAAGTGCTGGGAGCCAGGCAACAGGCTGGATTCTGAAGATTCAACAAGAAACAAGCAACAGTGCCTACCTTCAAGAAATGCACAGTGCTGTGAGGAAGATAAGTCAGTAGCCAGAAACGTGAAATAAACACTGTGGATAAAGATAAGCCCCGGCTCCTGGGTAAACATGGACGAGGGAAACATACCTCAGATTGCACATTTCACAGGGTTGTGGTCAGGACTGGATGATATAAACAATATGGATATAATAAATATTAAGAATTTTGCACATGGTGTCTGCTCCATAAATACTAGTTCACATAACATTCTCCTTCCTTTTTTGCTAAACCTTGCTGCAAAGGACTCTTGCTAGAAGATAAATTAAGTGACTTCTTAAGAGCTACTGTTTTTAAGAGCACTGATAGATATAACTGATGTGATATTTTTAGGCTAGAAATAGGCTTTATTGTATTCACTTCCCTACATGCCTCCTAGTACAGTTTGATCATTCTGAAAATTGGGCAGTATCACCTCTCCACAAAAGGGTCTGCTTCTCATCCTAACGAGAGCTCTTTTCCTCCCATCTCATGACTCTTAGAAGAACGAGTAAGCGGACTTGAGAGACTTGAGCTCTGATCCTGATTCCCTGACAATCTTTCTGATCATGGACAAGTTACTTTCCTAAATCTCATTTTCCTCTGCTATACGTGGGGGAAATAGTACCCACCTCAAAGAATGGTTGTGATGACTCACGAAGATAACTCATGGATAGATCTTAGCACACTCAATCATTCAACAAATGTTAATTGAGCACCTAATCTGTACTGGATGCTAAAGACAGAGCAGAAAAGGAAAACCAAAAACACAGACCAAATTATACTTGCCCTCATCGAGCTTACACTCTGGTAGGGGAGAGAGAAAATATATAAGAGAGAGATAAGGACGACTCATAGTATGTTTGAAAGTGGTAAGAGCTAGGAAGGGAAAAGAAAACGAAGCAAAGAAGGATATGAAGTAGAAGACAGGCATCCCGGAGGGAGAATTATCTGAATAAAGACCTAAACAGGTAGTCCCTGGCACAGGTGAATACGTGGTAAATTTTAGCTATTTTACTAGGATATATTTTTGCTCCACTGCTCTGGATTTGGAGCACATTGTGGCCAACATGTCTTGGAGAATGCTGATTTAAGGTAATGACTTGGTGTTGTCACACTTTGCTAGCGGTTAGACTTAACCACCATTCAGATTTCTCATCTGCATTACTGGCTGCTCTCATTTTTTCCCCTCTGCACTCATGAAGGTTCTTTTCTTAAAACAAATACACATCATCCCCCTCTGGGGTGATATTGCTACCAGAGGAGCTACTAAAGCATTTGCTCTTGCATCTTTCATAAGGACCTGTCCTCATAAAAGAAGCACTTTGTCTCCCACAATTGTTTCTCATCAGATGCTAAATTACATGAAAGGATGCCTTGTTCCACGTGGAGCTTGGGGGCCTCTCACTCCAATGTGGTTAGTGCTAATGGGATCTGTGTGGCTTGCGTGGAAGGTGAGACATTTAGCCTGTCATAGAAGTTGACACTGTAAATAGCAACAGGTTCCAGATAGAAATACCCAGCGTCAATGCACTTGGTTACCGAGTTAACATGATGACACCACAATCCAAGGGGCTGGGAGCGCAGTAGAAGCAGTTGTCCCTGGTGACTAAGGAAGTGAGAAGAGAAGGATTTTCTCGCATCTGTTTTCTCTTTTCTAGCCAGACAAAAATCCCTGAATTCCTGAGATAAAACCATTTGATCTGAATTTTCCATCTGCATCTTTTTCTCCTTTTATTCATGCATCTCAAGCTTTTGACCATGTCCTTTCCAGCTTCAATCAATAACAGTTTGCTAAACACCCAGTTGTTAAACACCCAGTTGAGGAAGAGACTGTTTGACCACGTCCCTTTCACTCTAGTCAATAACTGTTTGCTAAACACCCAGTTGAGGGTGAGACCGAGCTGTGTGATCTTGGGCAAGTTGTGCAAATTGTTCAGGTTTTGGTTGCTTCTTTGACATGGGAATGAGAACACCTAACCGGATAAAACATGAGATTCTATGAGTGAGGATTGTGAGCTCAGCAAAGACTCAATGACACCAACAATCATCTCTTAAGGGGCTTCTTGTATAGCTGGATGGACAATGTTGGCACCTGGATGAAGGAAAAAGACCACATATGCAACGTTAAGGTATAATGAAAGCAAGGATTCCAAGATAGATGACTCACTACTAATGGCCCAACAGTTTCTTCCTGGAATAGCACTAGTATATGACAGTAAGGACAGCAGGATGTGTGTGTCTGTATGTGTGTTGGGCGGATAAATCAATCGTGGCATATTCCTACAATAGGATACCAGGGAACAATGGAAATGAATGATCTACAGCTTCGTGCAAAAGCATGAATGAAGATTTTTAAAACCAAGGGAAAGATACCTGGGTTCAGCTGAAACACCAGCTTGTTCCACTCGGAGAAGCTCACTTTGTGAGAACCAACAGAAAGGAGCCTGAGCTGCCTGAACCTCTTCTCTATGAATTCATGGCATAATAGGTGTTAAAAAAATAAAAGACCTCTGGACTGGTAAAAATGTTTCTCTTCACTGAGTAGAGATGTGGTGTCATCTCCCCCAAAGAAATGTTTAAAGCAAATTTCAACCGTGTCCAAAAAAATAAAAAAAGATCTGATTCTATTTACTCAGTGTACGAGATGAACAGAAGCAAATGTAAAACCAACAATTCAATAAATAAGAGAGAGAAGGATAAATAAATGGAAAACAAAACAAAAATCTCCCATTCAAAGTGAATCTCACAAACCAAAATTCCAGGAACACACAAACCATCTCATGCTAAGAAAAAGATCAACAAATTCAGAATGGAAATTCCCTTTCAGTTGAGTTCACTGAAGTTGCTGTATAGAATATTAGAATATTAAAAAAAGTAGAGTCTCAGTAATAATGAACAAAAGATAACAGAAAAAAGATAGTAAAAAAATGATAAAGCATTTAGAAAACATTTAACAAAATATGTGCCAGAGTTTTACGGAGAAAAACATAACCTTATGGAAGGACATGTACACGAATAAATTAAAAACGATATCCTCTTTTGCATAAAAAGATTCAATAGTATAAAAGAAATCAATTCTCCCCAAATTTTTACAAACTGAATTAATACAAATCCAATCAATACCCTAACAAAGTTTTCTCTGGACTTGAGCAAGTCTGAATTCATAATGAAGAATAAAAGATCAAGAATAGGCAAGACAACTTTGAATAAACAAGGCAGGAAAATTTCCTTTACCAAGTAACAGGGGTTATCAGATAGTGTGATGATGGCATTGATCAGGATAGATGCACACACCAGTGAAACCAAATATTGACCAGACGTAGACCGGCACTTGAATGTAAACTTGAAATATGACACATGTGGGATGGCCAGTCAATGGGGAGAGGATAGACCCTGGGCAATTAAAATAGAAGAGGGCAATTTCCCTGGCCCACGTGTCCATTCAACATCATTCCACACTTGTCAGATCAGCAATCCTGAAAAACACCACTGCATGTTGTCAAGGTGCAGAGCAAGAATGAATTTCCTATGCCAGGAGTGGAAGCTAGTGCTAACACTTTGTGTGTGTGTGTGTGTGTGTGTGTGTGTGTGTGTGTGTGTGTTGAGAGGTAGAGTCTCACTCTCTCGCCCAGGCTGTAGTGCAGTGGTGCAACCTTGGCTCACTGCAGCCTCTAACTCCTGGGCTCAAGTGATCTTCTCACCTCAACTTCCCAAGTGGCTGGGACCACAGGCAAGGATCAACATGCCCAGCTAATTATTTAATTTTTGTTTGTTTGTTTGTTTGTGGAGATGTGGTCTCGTTGTAGTCTCAAATGCCTGGCTCAAGTGATGCTCCTGCCTCAGCCTCCCAAAGTGCTGAGATTACACGGGTGACCCACTGCACTTGAACCACTTTGGGTAATTCTGGTAGTACCATCACAAAGAAAATTCTAGAGAGTTTGGGGAAAACAAAACATAAACTTTTAAAAGAAAATAAAAGAGAATATATCTATGTCCTAGGAATAGATAAGTTTTCTTAAACAAGAGAATAAAAGCAAAAACCATAGAGACTGATATATTGGAAGTGTATTAGAATTTAAAAAGCCTCTGAATTACAAAGGACAAAATTAAGTGAAAAGACAAAAAGAGAGCAAGATTATTTGTCAATAATCTTTATCAATATTTATCAATTATTTGTCAATAATCCCATAATTGATATGGGATTAATAGCAAGGGATATTTTTAAAATATCCTTATAAATTGAGGAGGGTAAGGAAGAGTCAGAGACACAATGAGAATCTGTAAAGCTTATGGACAGGTAATTTACAAAATAAAAACCATGAGTGGACAATAAGCAGATGAAAATATACTAAACTTAAATAGTTATTAGGGAAATGCAAGTCAAAACTATATTGAGTTACTATTTCCACGCTTATCAAATTGGCAATAATTAAAACTCTGTTAAGTGTGGGCTAAGATATGGAGCAATGGACACTTTCATGTACTTCTGGCAAGAGTTCAAACTGGTGCTACCACTAAGGATAACACTGGCAACATCCAGGAACGCTGAAAATGTGTCTAGTCCATGGCCCACCAATTCCAACTTTAGAGACGTCTTTAGAGACTCTCCCACATGTGCACAGAAGATGACATAGACAAAAATGTTCATGGATCCTTCTCCTCCTTCTCCTCCTCCTTCTCCTCCTCCTTCTCCTCCTCCTTCTCCTCCTCCTTCTCCTCCTCCTTCTCCTCCTCCT
>NW_012117733.1:341382-348463 GCF_000951035.1 Colobus angolensis palliatus | reverse complement strand
TCCTCCTCCTCCTCCTCCTCCTCCCTTCCTTCTTTTCTTCTTTCTTTCTTCTTTTTTTTGGCAGGATCTCACTCTCTTCCGGTGCAGTGATGCCTGGCTAATTTTTTTAATTTGGGGAGAGATGGGGTCTTCCTAGGTTGCCCAGACTGGTCTCAAATGCGTGGGCTCAAGCAAGCCTCCCGGTTTAACCTCCTAAGGTGCTGGGATTACAGGCATGAGCCACCACGCCTGGCCATGGAAGCATTTCTGAAAGAGCAAAAAGCTGAGAATAACCTAAAAGTCTACCAATAAGGGAATGGATGTGTGATTCATAATATAGTCAATGAATTTATGCTGCAGAGAAAATCAATGAATTAGATACATATATTTACATGCATGAATCTCTGAAACATAATATTGAGCAAAAAGAACAAACTGCAATATGATGCAAGTAGCACAACACTCTAAAATTTTGAAACCCCACAAAAAGTGGTATATGTTGTTATAGTTACATGCAAATGTAATATTAGAATAAAAATCATGCTTAGGAATTTGAAAAGACAAAATCAGAACAGTGGTGAGCTCTAGAATATGAATGAGGGAAGTAGAATCAGAGAGGACATGAAGTGTTTCAACCTACCTGTAAGATATAAAATACATTAAACTGAAGGAATTATGGCAAAATGAAAGTATTTTCAGCAGCTAGGTAAGTAGTACACAGCATGTCAAATTATTTAAAAGTTTATTTATACATTCAAAATAAAAATGCTAATATGCAAAAAAGATTGACTTCACATGCTTATGTAAGAGCATGATTACAAAAAAACCAGTGAAAAGTTTTCAAATAGTATAAACAACTTGATTTCAATATTGTGTTTTTATGCATGGAAATACAATAAAGCAATTAGAAATGAGATAATAGGTAAATCTAATACCTGTTTTTTACTTTCTATAATACACACATCTTATGTTAAAAATCAGGCTGGGCACAGTGGCTCATGCCTGTAATCCCAGCACTTTGGGAGGCTGAGGTGGGTGGATCATGAAATCAGGAGTTCAAGACTGGCCTGGCCAACATGGTGAAACTGTCTTTACTAAAAATACAAAATTTTGTGATGGCAGGCACCTGTAATCCCAGCTACTCAGGAGACTGAGGCAGGAGAATTGTTTGAACTCAGGAGGCAGAGGTTGCGGTGAGCCGAGACCGTGCCATTGCACTCCAGCCTGGGTGACAGGGTGAGACTCTATCTCAAAAATAAAATAAAATAAAAATCAGATGGGACTTCTTTTTTTTAATTTTTTAAATTATACTTTAAGATCTGGAATAAATGTGCAGAACATGCAGATTTGTTGCATAGGTATATACGTGCCATAGTGGTTTGCTGCACCCATCAACCCACTGTCTACATTAGGTATTTCTCCCAATGCTATCCCTCCCCTAACCCTCCACCTCCGACAGACCCCAGTGTGTGATGTTCCCCTCCCTGTGTCCATGTGTTCTCACTGTTCAACTCCCACTTATGAGTGAGAACATGCAGTGTTTGGTTTTCTGTTCCTGTGTTAGTTTGCTGAGAATGCTTGTTTCCAGCTTCATCCATGTCCCTGCAAAGGACATGAATTCATCCTTTTTTATGGCTGCATAGTATGCCATGGTGTATATGTGCTACATTTTCTTTACCCAGTATATCATTGATTGGCATTTGGGTTGGTTGCAAGTCTTTGCTATTGTGAATAGTGTTGCAATAAATATACATGTGCATGTCTTTGTAGTAGAATGATTTATAATCCCTTGGGTATATACCCAGCAATGGGATTGTTGGGTCAAATGGTATTTCTGGTTTAGATCCTTGAGGAACTGCCACACCGTCTTTCACAATGGTTGAACCAATTTACACTCCTACCAACAGTTTAAAAGCATTCCTGTTTCTCCACATCCTCTCCAGCATCTGTTGTTTCCTGACTTTGTAATGATCGCCATTTTAACTGGTGTGATATGGTATCTCATTGTGTTTTTGATTTGCATTTCTCTAATGACCAGTAATGATGAGCTTTTTTTCATATGTTTGTTGGCTGCATAAATGTCTTCTTTTGAGAAGTGTCTGTCCATATCCTTCACCCACTTTTTGATGGGGTTGTTTTTTTTTCTCGTTTAATTTGTATAAGTTCCTCATAGATTCTAGATATTAGTCCTTTGTCAGATGGATAGATTATAAAAAATTTCTCCCATTCTTTAGGTTGCGTGTTCACTCTGATGATAGTTTCTTTTGCTGTGCAGAAGTTCTTTAGTTTAATTAGATGCATGTGTCAATTTTGGCTTTTGTTGCCATTGATTTTGGTGTTTTAGTCATGAAGTCTTTGCCCATGCCTATGTCCTGAATGGTATTTGGGATGCAAGGATGGTTCAACATACACAAATCAATAAACATAATCCATCACAGAAACAGAACCAATGATGAAAACCACATTATTATCTCAATAGATACAGAAAAGGCCTTTGATAAAATTCAACACCCCTTCATGGTAAAAACTCTCAACAAACTAGGTATTGATGGAACATATCTAAAAATAATAAGAGCTATTTATGACAAACCTACAGCCAATATCACACTGAATGGGCAAAAGCTGGAAGCATTCCCTTTGAAAACTGGCACAAGACACGGATGCCCTCTCTCACTACTCCTATTCAACATAATATTGGAAGTTCTGGCCAATGCAATTAGGCAAGAGAAAGAAATAAAGCGTATTCAAATAGGAAGAGAGGAAGTCAAATTGTCTGTTTGCAGATGACATAATTGTATATTTAGAAAACCCTATCATCACAGCCCAAAATGTCCTTAAGCTGATAAGCAACTTCAGCAAAGTTTCAGGATACAAAATCAATGTGCAAAAATCACAAGCATTCCTACACAAATGGTAGACAGAGAGCCAAATCATGACTGAACTCCCATTCACAATTGCTACAAAGAGAATGAAATACCTAGAAATACAACTTACAAGGATGTGAAGGACCTCTTGAAGAAGAACTACAAACCACTGCTCAAGGAAATAAGAGAGGACACAAACAAATCGAAAAACATTCCATGCTCATGGATAGGAAGAATCAATATTGTGAAAATGGCCATACTGCCCAAAGTAATTTATAGATTTAATGCTATCCCCATCAAGCTACCATTGACTTTCTTCCCACAATTAGAAAAAACTACTTTAAATTTCATACGGAACCAAAAAAGAGTCTGTATAGCCAAAACAATCCTAAGCAAAAAGGATAAAGCTGGAGGCATCACACTACCTGACTTCATACTATACTACAAGGCCACAGTAACCAAAACAGCATGGTACTGGTACCAAAACAGATATCTAGACAAATGGAACAGAACAGAGGCCTCAGAAATAATGCCACACATCTAAAACCATCTGATCTTTGACAAACCTGACAAAAACAAGCAATGGGGAAAGGATTCCCTATTTAATAAATGGTGTTGGGAAAACTGGCTAGCCATATGCAGAAAACTGAAACTGGACCTCTTCCTTACACCTTATACAAAAATTAACTCAAGATGGGTTAAAGACTTAAACATAAGACCTAAAACCTTAAAAACCCTAGAAGAAAACCTAGATGGGACATTTTAATTTTTAACCTCTATCCCATGTCTTTAAGGAATTCTGAAACAGATGCATAGTAAGAGTATTCCAATCATGGAAGGCTGGTAGGTTTCTCCAGCTCCACAGTCCTGCTGAATTACACCAGAATATTTTGTCATTATTATTTGCAAAGTGCGTATGTGAGTATAATACTGTCTACTTTTGGAGGCCTACTGCTTCAGCTGAGTTCCCAAGAAAACAGATCCAAGAAAAAGCTGCTAAGCTGGTACTTTATTGGAGGAGAGAAGGTAATCTCAGGCTGAGAAATGTGAAGCACAGGAGGAGGAAAACTAAATAATCAGTAGTGCATAGTGAGGTGGCCATGATTCCATGAGGAAGCACATGTGGTTACTCAGACATGTGGGTTGTCTCTGGACAGGCTGCACAGAGCCTTCACCATATGGGGATAGAGTCCATCTTGGAGAGGATGGGAAGGGAATTTATTTGCTGGTTACATCCTGTATCTCAATTGATCAAAGTTTGCCCCATGGGACATTAACTCCATAGCATTTCCAGGTTCTGACACCCAAAGTAGCCAAATTCCAAACCCAGTGCTTCATCTGGGTCGAGACAATGGGAGAAACTAGACCTTTAATGGGGCAAGTACAATGTATCCGGGTGCTGCTGTGCCTCGTGGCCACCAAGTTTTGTGGGAGAGATGCTGAGCTGGAGCTGGCCATGAGCCTGAAAGTGGTCATGGTAGCTGGCATTGCTGGGCAGTGAGCTAACAGCTCATCCACAAAGCAGCAGTTGATGTAAGCAGCCTGGGGGAGTGCATAAACTGACAAACACCATCAATCCTGGATGCACTCACACTCTCTCATTATATCCGGCTCTCATCCTCAGAGAACAAGATACCCTCACGTTTTTCCCCAAGAGGGAAAGTGCAAGTCTAATTCTTCAAAGTGGTAGGCAGTGACCCTCTCCAGAAAAAGACTTAATAAAGGTTAAGAAGCCAAGTTGCCCTTTGTCATAGCAAGTCTCACAGCTGTAACTAACTCTTATCAACTCTTTCTGCTATCATGAATTATGGATTCGCCCTTGGCCAGCCTGGTGACTAATCTGGATTTTTTTCCTTGTGGAATAATCCGGAACATCATACTCCAAAGTCTTTGAGAGCTTGAATAATCCAGAGTGGATTCCTTGGGTTTGGAATAATCCAGAACTTCATATTCCCAAGGACTCCCTGAGTTGCCCTGCTGCCTCAGTTGCCTATTCATGGTTACCAGTGACCACACTGAATCCCCTGGGTTTCTGACATGCTTCTCCCTACCCTCATTGTGCAGAACCAGAAGCCTGTCAAGGCTGCACATTTTATATTCTTTGCAGTTCTGCCATCCTTATAATCAGATCCTAGGCCTGATTTTCAGTGAGTCTTCTCTGTGGCTGCAGACCTAGCTTTTCATGGCAATCAAGTACATAAACTGTTTTGTTTGCTGGTCCACTTGTGTAAGAAGGGCAAATGATAACCACAGCTTTCAGTTCAGTGGTGCTTTGTGTTTTGTGGGGAAAATATTCAACAATCGAGTTACTAGGAATAAGTGGTGAGAGGAGCCCATCCAACCTAATTCTACTATTTGGACATCTGTGCCTTCAAACTCTTGGGAACACAGTATCTTATACTGGCCATTGGTTCTGTGCAAATGTAGCAGCTGGAAGGACATGATTGTATACCTATAGGATGCAGTTCCCCAACTGAGGCTGTAGCTGTGCCACTGGTCAATGGCTGTCAATAACGCTGGCTGCTTCCCATGTCTGTGAGGTTTATCTTCCTCCCTCTGGTATGCAAGTATTTTACCAGGATTCCTGCTCACCAGGTCTAATTGGCATGATGCCATCAATAGACCAGCCACATGTTAAGATGACCAATCTCTCTGCGAGCTACATTTTTAAAAAGAGCAGGAGAGTTAGCCTAGTATATGCATTATATTTCCAGTCTTTTGACATCATCCTCAAAAGTATAACAAAGCCACTTTTGCATTTCCAGCTTGTTAACTATAGGCCAACACCTGGGAGCCATCATGGGTAATCGTTAGACTGGCCCCAAGTAATTCTTACAAAAATACTGAATTCTAGGTCACAGTAAATGTCCCAATGTCATGAATTTCCCCATATCCAGCATTATATCCTGTGCTGCTTCATCTAAAACCCTAACCTATTACCATACGCGTCCTCCCAGTTTCTGCCAGTGTGCATTAGCCAGATTCTGTAATTCCTTTGGTGTATGGACTGTTCTTCCCAAATCAGGGTTTGTATTTACATTCCCAGGCTGTGCTGAGACCTAAATCTGCTTATTGTTGGGAAAGTGATGATGGGTCAAAGGGAGGAGACACATGTTGGGAATGATGTCATTTTGCAAATAAAGAACCTGCATCAGGTGAAGTTGTCCTGTGGTGTTCACGCAAGGGGAGTGCTTTCACCTCAGGAAGGGGGCTGCTTCTGCCTAGACGTAGGAGAGTTTAGGTAAAGTTTAAGGTTGAAGATTCTTGGATAACCAGCCTGGGCAACATACTGAGACCCTGTCTATACAAAAAAAAAAAAAAGAATCGGCCAGGCATGGTGGCATGATGGCACATCCCTGTAGTCCCAGTTACTTGGGAGGCAAAGGCCAGAGGATTGCTTGAGCCCAGGAGTTTGAGACTGCAGTGAGTTATGATCATACCACTGCATTCCAGCCTGTGTGACAGAGTAAGACCGTGTCTCTTAAAAAAGTAAAAAGAAAAAAAGATTCCTGTCTTATGTACTCAATGACCCATCTCAGGTGTTAATTTTTAACTCTTTCCCTACAAGGGCTCTGACTTTGAAAAAGGAAACCTGTCAAGGCTGCCCATTTAGTATCCTTTGCAGCGCTGATATCCTTATAATCAGATCCTGGGCCTGATTTTCAGCAGGTCTTCCCTGTGGCTGGAGAAGATGAAAGTGCCTTTGAAAGCTGCCTTAGAAGATTTTGAGCTGACAAATTGTTTCCCTAAGTGTGCTATTTTCCTTTTTCTTTTTTCATATATCATAATATTTATTCCATTGATAGACATGCTACTATTGTGTCAATAAACAAAAATTTTTAGAGAAAAGTCCCATAAACACATATACATTTCAAAATAAAACGTAGGGATTTAGATAAGTTTGATAACAATTTTATATAATTTTGTCTAGTCTAGTTATGACCCTGGAGTTAACTCAAACAAAATGACTACATACATAAATATCAGCACTAACCAGGGTTGTAAATTACAACATGATTTCAAATTACAAGTAGATTATTTTTCAAACCTCTTTTTCTTTTTTTTTATTATTTTTTTTATTATACTTTAAGTTCTAGGGTACATGTGCATAGCGTGCAGGTTTGTTACATATGTATTCTTGTGCCATGTTACTGTGCTGCCCACATTAACTTGTCAGCACCCATCAATTCATCATTTATATCAGGTATAACTCCCAATGCAATCCCTCCCCCCTCCCC
>NW_012117733.1:235835-336082 GCF_000951035.1 Colobus angolensis palliatus | reverse complement strand
TACCTCAGTTGAAAATGCAGAAATCACCAGTCTTCTGTGTCACTCGCACTGGGAGTTGGAGACTGGAGCTGTTCCTATTCGGCCATCTTGCTCCGCCCCCCGCTATTTTCCTTTTTCAAGGCCAGTGATGCCAAATGCAGTTACCTTACACACTGTCTTTATTAATATCATTGCCCCTACTATAAGCAGTGGCCACTTAATCCACACCCATGCCTTCCACCTGCTGTGCATTCAACCAGAAGCAAAAGCTTTAGTGATTGTGATGCCAGAGTGTCAGGATTATTATCCCCTATTTACCAAGATCAAAAGGGTCCCTACTGCTTTCAGAGGGGTGACAATCTGACTCCAAACTCCTAGCTGAGAAGCTGTTTTATAAACTTCTTGCACAAGTTGTCTTAACTGGGCTTCAAAGATAACAAAGTCTAGGTCAAAGCATATGTGCCAATATTTTATTGTGGAATGAAACATTCAGGCAGCAGGAATAAGGGAAAATAGACATTGAGGCAGGTAGGGCTGGAAAGCAAATACTAGATGGTATGTTATAGAGTTGGCCTCAGCTTAAGGTTTCTCTATCAAGGTTTCTGGTCAGACTAAACAAAACTACCCTTCTTCAAAAAAGATCATCCAGAGAAAGGAATAGGACACTGCTGCTAGCTCCCTCCCATCTCTCACTGATCCAAGTTGGTGCCCTGGGACACAAATTCTGCTTTACCCGAGAGTGGTGTCACACAGCCCTTCTGGTCAACTGTTGGGGAAGGCAGATCCTGCACACCATGGTGTGTACTTCATTTGCATCTAGGTTTGGTGGGTAGGGCCCAAACTCTCAATGGCTTAATTGGATTGGGACTGGTGGCTGAAGTTTCTGAGGTGGATGTGAAGGGGACAATAGTAGTGGCAGCCAGGATGTTCCAATGAGCAAGTGCTCAAAAGTCCAGGAGTTGATGGTGCCCAGTGATGCTGGGAATCTGGTTCACTACCGCATGCTAACTCTGCCTAGAATCACACAATATTTATCTAATATCCAATCCTACCAACCATACACAGATATAGCACTATCCACGTCTTACAGAAAACTGAGGCTTTGTATAACATACCTTGCAGGTAGTAGAATGAGTATTTGAACCCAGTAAAAAGTGCAACGTTTTACTCTTTCTCCTAGTCAGTGTACATCTCCTATTCCAAAATTTCTAAGCAAAAGATGGCAATACCTATGATGAAACAAATTTTGGGGTTGGGTGGGAAGACCTGGTGGTAGTGGTCATTGTGCGTTGCTCAGACTTCAGAATAACAAAGGAAGAGTTTCCATTTTACTAATTACTATGATGCACCATTTAGACACATTAGCTATAAGAGAACACAAACAATGTACTTTGACACAACAAATGAACTGCACTAAATGGAATGTGTTATAACCCAGGCTTGGGTTGACAACATAAAAACCTCTTGATGAAACTATCCCCAAGTAAACCTTTGTAGCCCATCTATTATTTTGATGTTGTATTTTCACTAAACTGATAATATGTCCAGTCTTCACGAGGAATCACCCAAGGTCATGTTGACATAAACGACATTTCTTTAAACACAGTCCTTGAAACGCCAGTAAGCATCATGCTCTTTCACAGACTTAAAATAGTCACAGCACAAACCCCAAGACAAGGGGGAAGTAACTTCTAGTAAACTGAGGAAACAGCCTCACTAGAGAGCAGAAGAATTAAAAGTAGGTTTTTGATGGCGACATGAAAAGAAATACAGATTTTCTTTCTTGCCTTGATTCATTCAATTTAGAGGGGCAGAACAGAGTTCAGCTTCCACTGTCTTAGATATTTGGTGTTGCTCTTCTCAAAGATCTTCAAGTGCAAATTGAAATACAATGATCCTATTTACTCAGCCATTTCACCCTTTTATCTATTTGTTTCCAGTGTATTTTGAGAAAATGAACAATATGTTTCCCATTTTGCCCTCTTAGGCCTCATTTTTGCTATTAAAAAGTTTCCTAGCCAGATGTGGTGGCATGCCTGTGGTTCCAGCTACTTGGGAGGCTAAGGTGAGAGGATCACCTAAGCCCAGGAGTTTGGGACTCCAGAGAGCTGTGATCATGCCACTGTACTTCAGCCTGGGTGACAGTGAGACCCTGTCTCAAAAAAAAAAAAAAGTTTCCATAATTAAAAGAAAAATTTCTATATGCAGAATGTGATGGCCATCAGAGCAAAAATAATATTTAAAGAGAAGTAAATGATGGCACCACTGCACTCCAGCCTGGGTGACAGAGCAAGAGCCTGTCTCTAAAAAGAAAGCAATAAAGTAAAAAATAAGGTGAACTAAGATACTTGAAATCATCTGGGATGGATGATAAAGGAGAAATCGTTCAACACTCCTCTACCTCCATTAACTCAGTGTTTTCTCTCCCCTTCTGCCTTAACCCTGCCCCTAGGAGATGCTACCTGAACCTGTGGTGACAGAGGAAGGGGACAGGTTCTGCCTGTGAGAGATCCGAGAGATGGGGTAGGATGGCAAAGGTTTCTCTTCTTATCCCAACTTCATTGCCTAAAACCTATGTAACACTGAAAGAAAAATGATAAATATAAATGTGGTTATTTAATTATTGCTCTCATAGAAATAAAGCAGTCTTTCTACTAAGGCATCAGGAAATCCTAGAATAACAGAAATGACTGAAAGTGGGAGGGCTAGAGGTGGTTGTGTGAGGATACACGAGAATGTTTTAACAACTAAAAAGAATAAACACAAGTTCCTTGACCAGAAAGTTCCATTCTGAAGCTAGCAGGTGACTCTGAGAGGTCATACAGGACTTTGAGAGTCCTGGTCGTTAACAACCTAGAAATAAGGCTTTAGTGCGTGGCAAAAACAAAACCAAAAATTCCGACCAAAATAACTAATGCAGACGCTAAAGATAATACTGAAAACTTTCAACACAAAGACCGAAACACCACCACAGAATTTATTTTTGCTTTATTAACAATGTGGCTTACAATTATTTTTCAAGTAAAAAGGGTTTTTTTTTTCCATTTAGAATAAAAATTAAAATATAACTCTGATATAGATTTTCATTTATTTACATGAAAACATATATACAGAATACAATCTTACAGCAAACCAAAAGCATGCCCTTCGTCCTGCAAATTTCAAAAGTAACGACACCAATTTTTCCCTTTTATGCACCAGAAACATACACAAGATAGGAATCCGATTTCAATACAGACTATTCAGACTAGAACGCAGACCAGTGAAAGGGCGTTCACCTTTCGACGCTCACCACGAGGGAGAGCTGGTGTTTCCAGTCAGACTAGAACGCAGACCAGTGAAAGGACGTTCACCTTTCAGCGCTCACCACGAGGGAGAGCTGGTGTTTCCAGAGATCATGCTGGCTCCTGTTTCAAGCAAGTGAGATGATTATTTTTTCTGTCATTGAAAAAAATTTGCCTCAAATTTTTCATCCTAAGGTGATTTTTAGCCAACGATTGTCCTAGAAGTTTCCTTTTTCCGTCAGCACATCTCTTCAGCCACACAAAAAGCACTGCTCTGCCTTGGTTAGGCAGCACGACCTTCATACTCACCGGGCCAAATTCCCATCACTCGGTGCCAACCATACAGAAGAATTACAGCCCCTTCCTCAAACAATGTGGAATCGTTTGAGTTGTTATTTATCATTGAAACTAGAGAGGTTTTCAACCAAAATTCAAGGCAGTACTCTATGTCAGCACTTACAACTTTCAGGTAAATTACATGGGTCAAAAGTAGCACAATTTGATTTTATCATAGTATGTTTGGGGTATCTGCAAACCATTCTAGTGATAAGAGCTATAAGAACTGGTCAACTTAAGAATTCAACCACGTGAAAGGGACTAATTTCCAAAAGACTCTTAAACAGAAAAGGGCAATAAACAAAAGAATTACTGAATTATAATAGTTGCCCATACAGATTTCCTTTGCTATTTAATTATTGCACCAACGAGATATGGGCAGTATGGATATCTCGCTAACAATTTCTTCCTTCAACTACAGGTTTCTTAATTGACTATGTTTCCTTTCAAATAATTGCACACGTGATCACAGCTTTCTAAAGACAGAAGACAGAGGAGGTGGAGCCTTGATTCGCCATCTTAATCCAAAAGCAGCAAAGATGCTCAAACCACAACAAAGATTTTTAACACTACTGCTTTTTTTTTAGTTCTCTATACAGAAATAAATATAAATGGGTGTTCTATAAAATAAGTATGAAAACCTCTAGTGCTTCTAAAACTAAGCGGGGACAGCTCTTAGAAAGGGGTGTTTGGCATAAGATAGAGGGAATCTCAGAACTTGCCGAATACAACACTCAAAATTCTGTGAGATAAATTCGACACCCATCTTCAAAGGGCTGATCAAAATCAACCTCCCAGAGGGGGCAGTAAAGGTCACAGGGGCAGTGTTCAAGGCGTGGATCATTTTAACATACTGAGGAACAAATCAAAACAAACACAGGAAATAATCTTTTGAATCTGATCAAATAAGGTAGGAGAACCCAGAAGCCGTGCAGCTCAAATACTGTGTCTGACCCAAACTTGGATCAAATGACTCTAATTTTGAAAGTGATGGATGAGTCCCCCACACTATGAAGCTCTGTGGTGAAGTTCACGGTGTTTTGCTTTTGTTTTGAAAGGCAAAGAAGTTCTGTAATGCCAGTAGTACCCTGTTCTTTTTCTAGGTTGTTAGGTTGGTGTTTTTGTGGACAGGATATTTTTTCAACATAATACAAATGCAGTCAAGAAGTGAGGAGCTGAAACAAGCTCCGTGAGTTTAGGGTGAGACTGAGCAATGGGCTGTCGTGATTCCAGTTGAGGTGATGTCTCTTTCTCAGGGTTTTCAAACGGCGCAGACTGCAGAGTCCGCCAGGCCAGTTCCAGGAAGTTCCAAGTGGCATGATGCCCACAGGATACGGGTGCACTAAGGAGAGGACTTTGGTCCCAAAGGATCATGAGAGAGAGACGGAGAAGAAACAGTACCATCAAGGGAAGGAATGCGGGGCATCACTTCTTGGTGTTTAGACCATGACACTGTTGGCCTAGGGGCTATGGTGGCATCGGGTCACACATGTCAAATCCACTTTTTCTGCCAAAAGCAACAAGGACACACACACAAAACTGCTCCATGAAATTGGCCCTATCTTTAAGACAGACGCTGGTGAGAGGTGAATCCTACAGAGAAATGAAAACACATTACAATTCTGTACCAGAATTGCTGCTGATGTGACGTCCACCCGCCACGACGGAAATCCCCGGAGAATCCAAGCTCAGAAGGACACTGGCAACAGCTGGAGGAAAAGCACCTCCTTGGTCCTAAAATCTTTCTGGGCTCTCCTCAAGGACCGGAGAGATGGCATAGAGACAACTTTCATGGTGACGCCAGGCCGTGCCCTCTTGTGCAGTGGTCACAGTCGTCTCCTCCCTGGCACACGCACACAGAGTGCTCACCCATGGTGACCGCAACTGCACAGAGAAACACCGAAGTTAAACTGTCAGGGTGAAGGATACGGAGAGTCCTGGGCACTTGGCTTCATGGGAAGCAAACACTTTCCCCTGCGACAGTGGCCGTATCCTTCCTGGACTCCTGGCGGGCCACAAACTCCAGCTCCCTGGGTGGGCTCCAGAGAGCTCCTGGAGGATCTCCTCCCTCCAACGCAGCACCTCCTCCTCCGTGCCACCACTGAAAAGGGAGACAGAAGTGACATTTGTGCTGCAAGTCCTTGTTCTGTTGCGGCCGCCACATTCCCTCATCCTCGTCTCAAATACAACAGAAACAGCTCAGCTTGAAAAGGCCACAGTGAAGGATCATCAAGGAGTCAGCGCGGGGAAAATGCCAAAGATCTGGAAATGGATGCCCTTTCCAATCGTTTGACAGAGTTTAACTCCACGAGACTGAGCATTTAAGGCCAAAAGCATGTGGCTGAGAAGGCAGGGGTGGAAAACCGCGGAAAGGTCAAAACTTGAGCTTAAAGGAGAGATGCCCAGGGCAAGCCAGCCACGGATCCCAGAGACATTTCTGTCGGGGCACAAATGACACAATCCTCCCATCTGAGGTCCCCAGGCAGACGCATCAGCCAAACTCTAAAACTTGATTCTAGAAAGCGACTGCAGGGGAGAACAAAACGCCTCATCCATAAAATATGTGTTTTCCATTCTCCTCTGTAACCATTACAGAGTGTTAAGAAGGGTGAGCTTGAGCAATCACAGTTTCCAAAATCCCACCGAGAATCATATCTGGAAATGTCACAGAAATGGAAGCAGCTCATCAGCCCACCGCAGAATTTTACTGGAACTGTGGAGACTCTAGTCCAAGGGACAAGCTCAAGGTAATTATGGTGAAAAAGCAGGAAGGGTGTGAAGCCTCTGCTTCCAGTGTCTGCTCAGGAACTGTGGGAGGGTTTGGTTTCCTTGCATAAGTTTAAAAAGGCATCTTGGCAGCCACCACAGAGGAACACTGTAGTCCACTGGGTCTGAGTGGAGATACGGAGTCGCTCATGAGGATACGGAGATGGCTTCTGGTCCAAGACGCCAGCCAACTCTTGCAGCCACAGCTTTGTCTGTACGTGACCTGGTGGATTTAACACAACTGCCCAAAAAATTCCACAAGCAAACTCAAAGCCAGAAAGAGCTGCAGGAATGGCAGGGTCAGAACTGGGACCAGACCCTTCTTTTTCTTTCTTTTTCTCATTTTTGGCCACTCTGGATCTTTCTTTCCAGCATGAGCGGGATGAACGCCAGCGGGAGACAGCGTGCTCACCACCGCACCCTCAGTGTCCACACCTGTCGCTTCACAGGAACCGAGGTCCAGAGTGATGAGAAGTTACTCAAGATCTCAGAGTTAGTTCTCAGCAAAACCAGGGTGCCAAGTGGCTGCCTCCAGATTCAGGGCTCATGCTGCACTGTCCCTGGTGCATATGCGGCCAGCTGGGGCAGAACGAGACAGAATGGACGCTCAGAGGGACGCCTGCTCAGTGACTTGCCACAGTGATCCTTCTAAGCGGATGCAGCTGGTTCATGAAATGCTTCCCCCACATCTCTTTCCCTTCCTGCTCTCTGAAACTAAGCTTTTCCTTCGATATATAATCCAACATTTGCCTCAAAGACTCACTGCCTGATCCAGCTACAATTAAACTACAACACTGGAGACAGTTGAGGTCTAGAGAAGACTGGGTAGAGTGTCTCTACAGATGTTCTAAGCTTCAATCAAAAACCATCCAGTTGGGCCGGGGCGTGGTGCCTCACACCTGTCATCCCAGCATGTTGGGAGGCTGAGGCGGGCAGATCACTTGAGGTTGGGAGTTCAAGACCAGCCTGACCAACATGGTGAAACCCCATCTCTACCAAAAATACAAAAATTAGCTGGGCATGGTGGTGGGTGCCTGTAATCCCAGCTACTTGGGAGGCTGAGGCAGAAGAATCACTTGAACCCAGGAGACAGAGGTTGCAGTGAGCTGAGATCGCGCCACTGCATTCCGGCCTGGGTGACAGAGCGAGACTCTCTCAAAAAACACAACAAAACCAACCAACCAACCAGCCATCCAGTTGCATGGAGATGCCTGCCGGCCTTCCTTCACTCCCTGTATTCCTAAAAGGCACCTCGAATGGAGGACAGAGCTTTAGCATATCTTTTTATAAGGATGTCACTGCCAGCTGCATTGCAGAAAGGAGTTGCCACCAGGATGAAACTGCAGGTGCCATTCAACGAGGGTCACACGCCTATCCACAGGAAACTGCATGTATAAATGTGCCCGTGTGATTACAGGAAACACGAGGGCACGGGGTGAGGCTTCTTCCTTGGCGACATTCTTCTTTTACAAAGAATGCAGGCCTCACGTTAGGAAACCTGCTCCAAGGGAGCTGCCTGGTTTGGGGTGGGAGAAAGGCAAAATGTGGGTGAACCAAGAAGCTGGCCCACGTCCGGCAGGGTCTGACGCGTGACTTTAACTGGCACTCCCCAGAAGCAACTGCTACTGTGCTTCACTGTGCTTTGAAAACATGGAAACAGCTCACACGCCAGCAGAGGCAGGAGATTCTGGGCTTCTGGTTTTCTGGTGATACTTAGTGTCTGTACCATTTAACGTATCCCGGAAAATCAAAGTTTCAGTCCTGGAAACCTTTACCAACACTGCATCCCACATCACGGGCCACCTCCCGAGGGGTGACTCAGTTGGCGTACTGGGCGTAGAAAGCCACTTTGACTCTCTCGATCTGGTGGCATAACTTGATGGCGGGCCCCAGCTTCAGCTCCATGCACTCCTGCACCGTCGGAAGGGTCAGAAGCAGGAGTGCCTGGCCGTCAATGTCCTGCAGAAAAAGAAAGGCAGGTTAGAGACTGGGCGGTGTGCACCTGGCTACGCAGATGCATCACAGCAGGCTTCATCCCGGGGCCAAACCTGGCAAGAGGATGCTCTTGTTTCATTCAATTCAGGGGATTGTTGGTAGAGATACCAACCCGGCTGGATGCCTGTCTAATCTCTGTGTTACTAAAATCTTTGTGCAGCTAGGCACAGTGGCTCACACCTATAATTCCAGCACTTTGGGAGGCTGAGGCTGGAGGATCGCTTGAAACCAGGAGTTTGAGACAAGCCTGGGTAATCCAGTGAGATATGGTCTCTACAAAAAATTTAAAAACTAGCTGGGCAGGGTGGTGCAAACCTGTGATGCCAACTACTCAGAGGCTGAGGGGGGAGGATCACCTGAGCCCAGGAGTTTGAGGTTGCAGTGAGCTGTGATCACACCACTGCCCTCCAGCCTGGGCAACAGAGCAGGAGCCTCTCTAAACAACAACAACAACAACAACACAAAACCAACAATACAAATACAAGAGCTTTTGGCTAAGGGCATTCTGGCTACTCTGAAATTCACATACCTACTCTGTTGGGTAGAAAGAGCTGGAACAGGAGGGTTGCTGCAGGAATTGCTTCCCAAGCTTATTGCCCCTTGCTGGGAGGGCAACTCACCCTCCACCCCAGGCAAGGCCAGGTCCTCCCTGAGCTATGCTGAGACTTCATCTGAGTACTACGCAAAGGAATCTCTACTAAAAGACAAGGCTCCCTCACCTCCCTGCCAAGGTCTGGCCTTTCACCATCAGGATGGGTGAGAAGATGCTCAAGACAGATATGCCAATGACAGCACAGTTTTCCATAAAGGAAAACACACACACACACACACACACACACACAGAGTTTACAGATACACACTGCCCAGAGCGAGGTGTTGCTTGTACACAGATCTGTTGCCCCACTGTGTCCTGCTCTGCCTTTCTCTACCTACACACAGGGCATGAAGACATTCATTCAATGAATGTTCAGTTGAATTTGCTACAGGAGGAAGCATCCAGAGACCCACTCCAAAGCTCTAAGACCCTTCCACTGGACATCTCTGTCTCTTCAGCAGCTTGCTTCATATAGTAATCTGGTTCATTCACAGAGATGTCATTTGACTGGACTTCTGCGTTTAACCGCAGTCCTCCTTCCTGTTTACCAAGACGATCTCGATAGTCCAGAGGGAGTCACTGAGGCTCTAAGAGATTGCAGGCCCCGGGCAATGATGAAGATCAGTGGTACCATGAGAGCATTAAGTGAGCTCCACAAACTGGAATTTCTGCCACTTGCAGAAGAATTACACCCAGGGCTGCCATAAGCCACAAGGACATTAATAGCCAAGCAAAAGCGTAAGATTATACGTCTCCAACACCACCTGTCGGCGACTTTCGCACAGGCAGCTTGTTTTCTTAAACTAATGGTTTATTTACCTGTCTTGAAAATATCTAAAGCAAAAAGTCAAAGTGTGTATAAATGGTAGCCTTGAGCAGACTAATCTTCTAAGCAAGTATAATTCATCATCTGATCAGATTCAAAAGACTAATGTTAAGAGCAGGAATAATTTATCTTCTGATCAGATTCAAAAGCAACAATATTCCCTAATAAGTACTGCAGCAATAAAAATGAAACATTAACTTTAAAAGTATCAATGTGAGTGTCATTTTTTATTTTTAAATTACAGATGAGCGCTAGCTACGATGTAAGCAACGTGAAGCCACGCTCAACCAAGACTCAAAGGTGACTTTATCAAACCACAAAGTAAACAGATCTGTCTTGTATACATACTGAAAGCAGGAGATAAACTATAGAAAACTGTCAGTATATTTTCATGCTATGTTTACATCACTTTTCCCTTTATAGCGCTCATACATGTTATTTTACTTTCTTTTCAGATGCTACAGAAAAGGCTGATTGCAGCTGGGAGGATTTGGGAGCACTGTGAAATAGTGTTTGGCTCTAGGTCGCGAAGAAACCAAGGGGACCTCTGGCCTGGGGCCTGTAGGCCAATTCCACTTTCAGAGCCAAATCCACATATAGTACACGAAAACAGACCAGGAGGGCACAGGCGGAGGGACTCAAAGTCTTCGAGGTACCATGGGCCTCATAAAAACACATTTTAAGTAGGCAGAGGGCTGATGTTCTATTCTGTGGATGCCATTAAACCGTGGACAGGTGGCTCAACCATTATGTTCAGTGACATCCACAGAACAGGACAGAATAGAAATAGAACTTATTTTACTTTCCCAGGAAGTTTACTTTCCTGGTGAAAATTAACACCCAGAAAAGCTAGCCAATCTAACTATGATCACACAGCAAGTTAGAGACAGTGTTGGAATGAGAACTGTAGTTTTCAGACATTAAACTTCGAAGGGAAGTAGCTTGGAAGGGAAGTAGCTTCGAAGGGAAGTAGCTTCGAAGACCGTAGCTCAGTCTTTAACATCTGTACTTGGGCATGATGGTGATTCAATCACCACTGAATATCAGCACTAAAATATTCATGTAACTCTTTCTCTACAGAAAATTTCAGCAAAGGTGGCCAATGCATGTCTCACATTTAAGTGCAGTTGCACACACTCATTTATTTCCTTGCCAATATTTATTGAGCATCTACTAAGTGGCAGGCACTTGGCTGGCCTCTGGGGAATGTCACAGTGAACAAAGGAAAGGTTCCCTCTCTAGGCACCCCATGAATCTGAAGGATGACAGACAAGTCAACAGACTATTAGGATACAGGGATATTAACATATGGATGCAGAGCTAAGGGCTCAAACAGGACAGGCAACCAAGTCAATCTTACAGGGGTGTTGAAAGGGCTTCGAACTGAGACTTCAGGGACCAATAAGAATTATTAAGGCCAAGAGGGACTGAAAGAATGAACACAGCTAGTTCCCTGGAACGTAGAATTCCAGGAAATTGGGGAGACACACCAAAGGTAAAATCATGATGGAGCCCAGAAAGCCACTTTATCTGGAAGACTATTTTTTCTTTCAAGGATTATTTAGATAACAGCATACTTCGTAGGTGGTTTAATTTTTATAAACATATAGCTCTCCTATATAACTGAGAGCTGCTGGCAGATCACTTTTAATGTTAAACAAAGAATTCTCATAAATGGACTAATTGTAAAGAAATGAAATATGATGAGATATATGACATGCTTAGCACAGGGCAAAATTAAATCAATTTTGATAAAGCATTCAGGTGAAGATTTGGTAGTTCTTAATGGAGGTATTCAGGTCTAGAGAAGTAGAGAAAGGACAGCTTAATCTGGACTAAGCCTATAAACTACCCTGAAATTTTTTCATTAATGTCAATTGATCACTTGAGCCGTCTGCTTATTGCACTGTCTCTGACTGATGGAAGCTGAATGAATAGGTAAAATTCAAAATGAATGGGTACAGTTTTGTGTGTTCTTTAGTTATAGATGAGTGGATTTTTACTGTGTAATGTACAGGTTTACAGCGTTAAATTATGGAGTATAGATTTTTAAGCAGTTGCCATAACATTTCAGAAATAAAAGGCACAGATACTGGTAATGGGGAGTTTATAATTTTTGCAAATGCTCCTGGTGATGATAATAATCTCTGCATTTACAAAGTTCAGAGCATGCGTACACATAGCAATGACCATGCTGTGCACAGGGATCTCATTCACGTGCCAGTGAATCAAGTCTGTGGGTTCCTTCTAGCTCATTTAAAATCTCAGACAAGGCCTGCAGTGGCCTACTGGAGGCCTCCCCAAATCAGAGCTGGAGTACCTGGGCTAAATGACGATTAAGATAATGCCTGCAGTGACCTACTGGAGGCCTCCTCAGATCAGAGCTGGAGTATCTGGGCTAAATGATGATTCAGATAAGGCCTGCTGGAGGCCTCCTCAAATCAGAGCTGGAGTACCTGGGCTAAATGACGATGAACAAATTAGTAAAAATTAGTAATTAAAGGTCAGATGGGACAGAAAGAGACTCAAGTGCCCATGTACTTCAGACAGCCCACAGGGCAATGACGTTTTATTCCAACACGTGAACTTGCCTAATGTGAAATGTGAAATTACACAGGAATGAGATGACCATCAATGAAAGTCTGTTTTTCTCTCTCGTAAGAGAAACAAGTAGGGATGAAGGGCAAGGCTTTTACTGATATTAGAAGAGCAACAGGACAAAACTCTGTCTCTACTAAAAATACAAAAATTAGCCAGGCATGGTGGCAGGTGCCTGTAATTCCAGCTATTCAGGAGGGTGAGGCAGGAAAATCGCTTGAGCCCGGGAGGCGGAGGTTGCAGTGAGCTGAGATTGCGCCACTGCACTCCAGCCTGGGCGACAAGAGTAAAACTCCGTCTCAAAAAAGAAAAAAAAAGCAACTTGGAGAGCAACTTGATTCTACAAGGGAGACAGTGTTGGCCAGTGTTCCATTTCCTAGAAGGCTTAGCTTAGGGAAGGCATGAAACTTTTCTCTGGTGTTCTCAACTGGGCTTAGGAATACAAGAAAGGAAGACTCAACACTTTAGGCTTTTCCCCAAACCAGCTTTGTTTCACTTTCTTGCTTATTACTGAGAACTTGTACACAGTGTAGACAGACACAGGAGCTATAGACGTTTCAAGGTATAAGCCCTCATTCCTAACCTGGAATCTAGAAATGAGAAATCTGCTCTTCATTCAGGCCTAACTAAACTTTTTTTTATTGTGAAAACTAAGCATTTGAGCCTAAAAATAAAACCAAAACGTTAGAGTAATACAGAATGCCACACTTTGCTATCAGAAGGCGCCTCGCAGGGACGGAATCGGTGTATGCTGAATGCACACGGGGACCGACAGATACGCATCAGCGCAACCAAACCTGCGGGATCAGCGCTTGTCATGGATTTGAATACAACGCTTTTCTCGCTGCAGCACCACTGTCAATAAATACCAGACAGGCAAAGTGCGGCACTGGGCAACACTTTACACAGGATTTCAATCTATTGCTTTATTTTTTGTTTTTGAGAAGGAGATATGGCTTATCAATAAGCCCCCGATCACCTAAGCCCTTGCATTTCTGACAACTGTCTTTCTTTCCTGTTTGTGTGTTATTTGAAGGGACAAGCTCATCACCCAGGTTCTTTAGGTCTAAGAAGGCCTCTCCCTGGTTGCTTTTCAGAGTTGTCCAGACAGGAAGGGTGGCCAATGTCAGAAGGTCAGGAGGCAACTCCTTCTGCCTTCAATCATTCGTTTTTTGTTTTGTTTTGTTTTTGCTTCCTTTTGAGATGGAGTCACTCTGTCACCCAGGCTGGAGTGCAGTGACACAATCTTGGCTCACTGCAACCTCTGCCTCCCAGGTTCAAGCAATTCTGCTGCCTCAGTCTCCCAAGTAGCTGGGATTACAGGCGCCCGACACCACGCCCACCTAATTTTTGTATTTTTGTATTTTTTTTAAGTAGAGACAGGGTTTCACCACATTGGCCAGGCTGGTCTCGAACTCCTGACCTCAAGTGATCCGCCTGTCTTGGCCTCCCAAAGTGTTGGGATTACAGGCGTGAGCCACCATGCCCAGTCTAATCATTCTTTCAGCATGATCTTAGCGGATGTCTGCAGAAGGTTCTGGTGGTCGTCAATAGGATGAACTAATTCATCTCTTGGACTTCTTGGGACACAGGGGGAAGAACTTTGAATGACAATAACTACTCTCTTTGGGTGGCACTGGAGACCATTGTAATTTGCTTTTTTCAGTTCATTGCTACATGAACTTGAGAGAAAAGCTGGGAAATTTCCTGGGTGCACGGGAAGTCACAGACCTTTTATGTTTTCAGATTTAATGTTTGAAATATCCTCTTTCTAGACTACTGGTTTGTATGATCTAAAAAGAGACTGCTATCTTTAACTTATTATATGAAAAACAGTACTTTCTTTTTTAACATGAGGTCTTTGAACACAGATATTTATACCAGGACAACGCAAGAAACTTTAACAAAGTAAGCACAGAGCAGAGCAAGAGCCTGGAATTTTCTGCAAGGCCAGTGAGGCAAGATGCAAGGTGCTGTGTGTGCATCCTGTTTCCGTGGCAATTTGTTTCTGTATTAATTTAAGGGACAATGTAAATAAAAACCGTCTCTTCTTCCTTAGGACACAACATCATATATCTTATGTTTTAGTTAACTATACTCATTTCATCTGCTGGGCTACAGACTCCTTTAAAATAGAAATTCTATCGACCGTTATTGCGTTTGTCCATCACCATACCATCGTCTTAAAAACATTTTATATAGAAAGAAGTGAGGGAGGTAAGAAAACAATAACGAAAGCAGCATTCAGTACGACACACCAACCAGCGGGCTTCCACTTTGGGCAGGCCAGGTGGATACACTGTTCCCTTCTTCTCCCACTAGGCCTAAGTAAGATCCACTGGCATTATATAGAAATCCACAAACAGAAGACTCTGGAAGGTGGAGAGAGGAGGGCAGACCGGCTAGGAGCCTGGGCCCCCAGCTCACAGCATGGTGCTGAGCTCTCTGGTTGTTTTGGTTGCTGTTTGTGTGTGAGCTTCATGCACCTGAGACTTGGAGCTGAAGAAACTGCAACCCAGATTTGCCAAAAGGCACTGACAGGAGGCTCAACCAAAGCCGGCTGTCTCCAGACAAAGGCCTGGCCAAGGGGTGGCCCAGCAAGACAAAAAACTGTGACACAGCAACACCTCTTTGACAGCTAAACATCACAGGGAGGGCTGGCCAGGCCCCACCGACAGCAGCCAAGGCAGAGTGAGCCGCCCTGACTTTCAGCCTGGCCAGGTGGCAACTGAGCACCCCATCCTACCACCGAGGTGGCATCTGAAAGGGCCAGGCAGGGAGCTGGGACTCTTACCCTGGCCTGGTGGTAAAGAGCCCCCACTGCAGGGTCGGTGGAGATGGCAGGGGGGAGCGTGGACTCACACCCCTCACCTGGCAGCAACAGGCACCTCCTGCCCCTGCTGGGTGGTGTCACTAGAGCCGGGAGAGTCACCCCGCCACCGCCACCGTGGCACTGGTGAGGCCAGTGAGGAGCAGGAATGAGGCTCTCTCTCTCTTTTCCCTGCCAGACAGCTCTCAGCAGGGGCCTTGGAGGGAGCTGGGTCTCGCGCATCTGCTGAGCAGTGCTGAGGAACCCCCATGCAGGTGTCACGAGAAAGCCCACTAGGACAGGAGGTTCATTTCAGATCCAGAGTCTCGGCACATCAAACAATCGACATGCAGCAAGCCACCATACCTGCTCCTGAAATATCTTGGCCAAGGGGGCACAGTCTGTCAGCTTAATGAACCTCACCACGTCGGTGACCGTCCACTCCAACGGGTTGCTCTCCAGAACCAGTCTCTCCTCCTCCTCTTGTTTCGTGTCCTGCAGAGAAAGGGTAGGAGGAGCTCAGCTGTGGCACAGTCAGCCAGCTGGGTCCTCTCCAGCACTCTCCAGGCTTCAGCCGTTCCTGGCCGGAAGCCACTGCCTCCCTTTGCTCCCTCACTGGGCACCTGAAAAAGCTGCACATCCTCTCAGTCCCTGGGAAAGTTCTTAGCTCAGTGATGATGCCCCCTGCAATGACTCATGTGCCTTCAGAGGGAAGAAGGCAGGCACAGACAGTCGCTCTTGCATCCCTAGTTCAGGAAACCTTGGGGCTGCTTAGGAACGAAGCATCTCTGATTAGAGAAAAGAGGAGATACAAGGGGCACATCCAAGCAGACACGAGAGTGTCCCCCAATGTTTCTGTAATGATGGTGCCAGTGGCCCTTTCTGCTGATCTCACACCACCCATGGGGCTAGGGGAGACCTGAAACACCGATTAAATATTGTACATCACAGAGGTTGTGACCCAGGGCAGTCAGAGGAGATGCGGGGAAGGAATTTCTGGAAACCCAGAGTTCAAAGGAACCCAAGGACTGTGCCCACCTCTTGACAAGCACCCAGATGGCACAAAAGCCATCCAGGAAAGAGGCACTGTCTCCGCCCTGGGCACTCCATTCCAATGCTGAAAGGTCCCTCCGCCCAGAGGTGAAGTGCCAGCCTTTGCTCCTGACTTGGGAACGAGCTAGAACAGCTGCTGCTGTTGGATGTATTTAAAACAGGTTTCCCCACATCGTGGCCCTGCGGTGTAACAGGTGTGCAGTGAGAAGCCCTCAGCCCCCATGCCCAGGAATCACCTCTGTCCCCTCGGGCTTGGCCGGTGGGCACTTCTCCCCTTCCTCTGCTGAGGAGACGGCTGGCGCCCTGCGGCCCCTTCGTGTCCTCTCTGTGGGCAGCCGGCATGCAGGTTCTGAGCCGCTCCGCAGGGTGACGGCCCTCCGGGGCCGGGCCGAGGGCACCTCCGCCGACGAGGTGTCCGTCTGGTCATCCCGGAGCTCGGAGCCTGTCTCCTCACTGGCGGTGTCTTCGTCCATGGCTTCGGCGTCCTCCTCTTCACTTTCCTGGGCCAAAGGAAAAGGCATTTAAGGGGCTGGTGGCAGGGGGGCTGGGAGCAGTGGCCTGGGCCCAGTGCAGACCACTTAGCAAGCCCTGTCCCTGGCAGTCTCTGAAATGGAGCCAATGGTCCCACCCGCGGGCCCTACGAGGCCCCTTCCCAGCCAAAGCAGCTGGACACGCTACATTTGTTTTCAGCAGGTAAGGAGGAGGGGGTTCGTCTTCAGTCTTTCTGACCACCCTGCCGCAATCTCCAGGGCCACCTCTGCTGTGAAGCAGCCATACTCGCCAGCCAGGGCCAGATGACAAAGCCACAGGCTGGCAGGCGCCCCGGGCAGAACATACCTCCCCCGAGCCCGCGGTGAGGTCCACAGCAGAAGACCTCCGTTTCTTCTGCACGAAAATGGATTTCCGTCGCTTCCTCCGCCTGGCGGGTTTGGGGTGTCCGCTGTCGGGGTTGCTTTCCCCGATGGGGGGCTTGGAGATCTTCTTTCTCTTTCCATAGTAATAGGCTGCAGGAAGGAAGATGAGAAACCTTTGAAGGCATAAACACACAGAGACACGAACAGAGGGAGAGGAGAGAGGAAGGAGGGAGACGATTCTTTCATCTGATAACTCATTTGTGCCTTACAAAGTCATTCTGAGAAAACAGACCCACAGAAGGAGCACTGCTCTAAAGCTTCAGGTCTGGGAGGTGTTCGGGCTGAACCTGGCCCCTCCCCAACGTTGAAGCCTGAACCCCCCCAAAGTGAGTGTATTTGAATGTCATTGACATTAATGAGGTCCTAAGAGTGGGGCCTGGTGTCTGGGAGAGACACCAAGGACCCAAAACCCAAAGGAGAGGCCTCATGAGGACACGGGGAGCAGGTGGCTGCCTGCAGGCCCAGGAAGGATCTCATCAGAAACCAAAGCTGCTGACACCCTGATCTTGGACTTCCAGCCTCCTGGACTGTAGGAGGTAAGTGTGTGCAGTGAAAGCCCCGGGTCTGTGGTATATTGTTGTAGTAGCCAGAGCTGACTTCTGCAGAAGGTGAAAGAGACAAAGATGTCCACAGTTCCCACAGGAGTTTATCCCTGTCTGGACCCCAGACATTGCATACAGTGGTGGCAATGACATCCATTGGAGTGCTCTGACACCTGCTCCCAAGTCTGAATCTTGAGCAACTGGTCAGTCAGCAAGCACCGGGTGAACATCTGCTGGCATGGTCCTGGCATGAGGGACTCCCCCAGCTCTTGGTCTGACCAAGACAAGTCGTGATCCTGAACACATGGGCCAAATTCACCAAGCACCTTTCCTCTTTTCAGAGTTCCTTCTCTATTACATCGTTGTGTACTTTATTCCCTTCTCATTTGGTGGGACTCACGTTACTTCTGAATTCTACAGCAGAGACACAGGTGTATATCTTAATTCAAAAATTATTTATTGAACTTTAGTAGTGATTAATGTTTTTTATTAACAAAATGTATCATCAACTAATGAAAACCACCACTAAGGATCCAGCATTCAATCACGACCCAGAGGCCTACTCATTAACCAGAGGTTCAACCGTCCCACTATGGGACGCCCATGAGCCACAAAATAACTGAATGCAGCCAAGGAACCTTTATCCACGAATGGGGTGGGCCAAAGGAAAATGGCAAATGCACAACCCCTGGTTTGCAGGGGCCCCTCTGCAGGGAGCGTGATTTCAGTGCATTCTCACAGTGCTGGGCCGCGGGCTTCGTCCTCCAGGTAAGTCACCTATCCTTTCTGCATCCCAATTTCCTTCCTTACAAAATGAGACCATCAGGACTAACAAGCATAGGTTTCCTTCAGGCCTAAGGCCCTCTATGTCCCACTCCCTCCCCTGCATTTGATCACAGCACAGCATTTGGAAAAACTGTCGGGAAGCCTCCCAGTAGCAGCCCTGTAACTCCCAGGAGGCACACCTGCTGCGGGAGCCCTGGCCTGTTCTCATCAACCGCTCAAAAGCAGCAGATGGCAAGAGAGCTTGGAACAAGGTCCCGTGTCCAGTTCCACAGGGACCGTGTTCCTCAGTGAGAAGGAATGAACGGCTGTGGGCGAGCACTGCTTTGTGGCCATCTCCAGGTACGGGGGCAAATGAGCAAGCCTCTGTCCCCATCCAAACCCCAAGCATGCATGACAGGGCTAGGGCAGGCTGGCTTCTTAGAAGCCAGAGGCTGGGGATGAGAATTGGTTTTAGGGAATGCAGCCAAAGGTCAGTATGTGTTTGGAGCCTTAGAATGAGACTGGATGACCCCTGCTTTTCCAGTGCTCAACTCCACCAAAATATCGTTCTGGCCTCCTCCCACTGGAGCCTCAGTTCAGCCTGTGGTAACAACCATTATAAATTAACCCAAAGGATCTTGGGAGTTAGGAGTTTTATCATATGAGATCCAGAGACATCTCTGAGTTCATTTTGGCCGTGCTGAATGGGAGGTGTGGGACCCTGCTCCTTCTCTGCCGTTCCCAGTGTCCTGGAAAAACACAGAAGCCCACCTGGCAGGTAAGCATTCACCACGCATGGCCAAGCCGAGCCCTCGGTCAGGCCTTTCTTACTCAGGAGCTACTGTTTCCCAGTGAATCACTCCCCTGGAAAAAGGTGCTGTGGTGGAGAAACAAGCTCTTCCGGAACCAGGTGATGTGCTGGGCCGATACACCAGCGGGCCCTACCTGAGAGCCCCTGTGCACAGAATGACGGGGGCTCTGTGTAATCAGTGAGGGCACAGCTGACCTCCAGCAGAAGGCAGAGTGGCAAGGAGACTGTGTGTGTGTGTGTGTGTGTGTGTGTAGAAACACACTGAGAGGTAATAAAATACAAGGAAAGTCACACTCTGAATAGCGTTTCAAGTACATTCAGATTCCTGGTTCCAGAACCCATGCTGACAAACATCACAAGTGACTGCAGCTCACAGAGCACTGGCCACATAGCCAGGCCCTTGACACATCCCAGCTGGCTGGAACATGGCTGGCAGAGTCAACTTCCAGGTCACTCCCCCTTGCATTAGAGAGAACTGAGGGAAGATGCAGGAAACTCAGAACTGTGGGTCAGAGGGAGAGATCAGGGCTCAGGCACAGGAGGTGGAGGTGTCTGGGAGTGGCTACCACGGATGGAGAAGGTCATCAGAAGGGAAGAAGGGCAGGGCTCAGGGGAAGCGGATGCCCAAGGCCAGAGATCCTTGAATGGGACTGGGGATGGAAGAGGCAAGAGCTGGAGGTAGGAAAGTGGGGACAGCTCTGAGTCCTGCATCCTGTGTCCTGGGAGAGAGGCAAAGCCAACTGGCAGAAAAGAAAGTGATGGTGGCTTCTGAGTCCTCCATGGCTCTCCTGGGTGGGGTTGTTGAGGAAGGCATTTAAACATGAGAAGCCGATTATGATGCGGATGTGGCCCCCATATCAGGAAGAGCAATGAAAGCAACATTACACTATTCCAGAGTAAGGACTGAAAGAGTCATCTGGGCTACTGTTACTGTGGTCAATTTTATTGTGCTCTCCTGGCATCCACTGAGCTGTAGAATCAATCAATCCACTGAAACTCATGACAGTACACACAGTTTCTTCTCTTCTTTTCCAAGGCCTACCAATGAAAATTCATCCTGTTTTAAATCATCCCGTCCCCTCCGTATGTCAGGCTAAAAACACATGTATCTGCTACAGCAAATCTTTAAAAATCCTTCCACAGCAATTCCTATGGAAGACTAGTCAAAAGGTTCAAAAAGAAAAAAGCAAATGAAACAAAAACCAAATACCTTACAGCGTAGTTTAGGCCTCTGGGCCCATGCGTTTCTTTTTTTCATTATTCGTACTTACTGTATTTGGTTTTGGTATGAATGGAGCAGTTCTCTGGGCAGTTTTCAGATACCAGCACAGGACTAAACAAATTGGGACAGCACTCTAGCTTCGCACAGACTCGGCGGCAGAAATTTGCAACTTGGTCAGATGTCCGTACGATTTTGACCACAGCCCTGTACGTTTTGCCTCTGTATCTAGAAAACAAGGTGGGGGAAACAGCGACGGTAAGACCAGATTATGATTCAGACCTATTCTGTACCACGTATTTCAAAGGTGGCAACTTCATTTTCTAATGACAAAGCACATGGTGCACAGTTCTCCATGTTGTTTCTGTTATTTCTCAGAGAGATATTTATAAGAAATGCTCACTAGTGTGCTACAAATGTGTCACAACAGTGCTAAACTAGAATCCACGTCCATAAAGACCCCCCCATTTAGCACACCCTCATTTTGCTACATACAACTTCATATCAAAGATGAGTGGTGCAGGGTACATACCTAACGGACATGGCTCTCGAAATGAGGTTAGTGAAATTTAACAGGTATTTTCCTGTTGTTATCTTATTTCATTTTTGAAAAATGTGAGTGCATATGGGATCATGATTCTGCCTTGAAAACCATGCAAATTCAGAACACTGAAAGGATATCTTTGTCAAGATTGTGTATATTGTTGAAATGGGGACGATTTCCATTATTCATAAATGGCATCTGTGCAGAATGGTGATAGGTAAGCGAGGTCACATTTAAATGGAGAGAAACACAAAAAAAGAAAAATAAAAATTAAAAATGCAGAGTGACTGTATGATTGGGACCTGGAAACCGAGTGAAGACCCCCAGTCTTGCAGACACTGGCAGCAAGTGGCTTCAGTATAAACAGAACCGTGACGGCTCTCCGGTGAATGAGTGACAGTTAAAGGAAAAGGCTGCTGTATTCTCAAGTGTAAAGGGAGCAACATGAAATGGTAATGCCGCTTGCCATACTCTGCCCATGAGGGTAACTGGCCACTCCTCTCTCCTAGGTTGGGATGGTGAAAGATTGCTCCAGGAACTAAAACTTGCTTCCACTTGCTCTCCAGTCCCCTCAGCAACCCCCTCCATGGCTTTGGTTGCTTTCTCCAAAGCAGTAAATCGAATCCTTTCTGAACATGCACATCTTCACTGCAATTCCCCACAGACTGAAATCTTGATTGAGTGATAGATAGTGGATGAAATCATACTGCACCAAGAATGCGTGCCGGAATCGAAAGTCCTTCATACTCATCTCTATTTCTTATTAGACTGAGGTCTTTGGAAAGCTATAGTCTATTTGTGTATTAGGAAAAATAAGAGGGATTTCTCCAGTTAAATCTCCCCCCAAAAGTGGTAAATCTAACTGAGGGGCCTCACGTAGGAGACCTTCATTCTTATTACGGATTGAACCATGTCCCTCCCAAATTCTTATGTTGAAGCTATAACCCCTGATAGGACTGTAATTGAAGATGGGGCTTTCAATGAGGTGATTAAATCAAATGAGGTTATAAGGGTGAGGGCCTAATGCAATAGGAGTGGTGGCCTTATAAGAAGATGAAAAGGCTGGGTATGGAGGTTCACCCTTGTAATATCAGCACTTTGGGAGGCCGACGCAGGACTGCTGGAGCCCAGGGGTTTAAGACCAGACTGGGCAGCGTAATGAGACCCCCATCTCTACAAAAAAATTTAAAAACTACCTGGGCATGGTGGGGCACTACTGGGGAGGCTGAGAAGGCTGAGGCAGGAGGATTCCTTGAGCACAGGAGATCAAGGCTGCAATAAGCTATGATTGTACCACTGTACTCCAGCCTGGGCGACACAGTAGGGCCCTGTCTCTTAGAAAAAAGAAAAAAGAAGAAGGAGGAGGAGAAGGAGAAGAAGAGTCACCAGGGGTGTACATGCACAGAGACTAGACCATGTGAGGGCAGAGGGAGAAGGTGGCCATCCACAAGCTAAAAAGAAGCTTAAGGAGAAACCAACCCTGGCACCGTCATCTTGGACTTTAGCCCTCCAGAGCACTGAGAGAATAAACATCACTGTAAAAGCCATGGGGCCTGTGGCTCTTTGCTGCACAGCCTGGGCTGACTGAGACAAGGCTCATTCCTCCAGTGGGGAGCGACAAGAACAGGGACCCCCGGACTGCCTATCTGCACCTCCCCACCACCCACACAGCAGCTTCTCCTGACCACGGATGCTGCCTGCTTGTATCTTTCCTTCTCGGTTCACATTTTCTAAGGATTCTCTGAGGTCCCCTTAAGCACTTTTCTCTGCTCTTAGTGGAAAGACTAATTGAGACTAAGAGGGTATAGAAGTTTTCCCAAAAACCTTTTCAACGCACTAGGAAAACGAGAGATCTGAAAATCTGAACGCCTTTTACAGTTATCCACAAGGAACTGATTTTATATATGGGAATCCAAAAACTTCAACAAACATTGCTGAAAGAGATGGCACTTGCTTGCCATCATATATAAATATCAAGCGCAATACTGCTTTCCTAATAGTGAAGAATAAAAATTAAGCTCCTTGCATCCCTCCCACACCCACCCACACAACAAAGAATTTAGAGTGAGACACGCTTCTGGAACCTGGATATTGTCACTTGTTGTTCATCACTTTTAAGAAAAAGACTTTCTCCTGCCCCAAGAAAAACCACAGGTAATGAATTCACCAACATAAAACTGGCAACCAGAGCTACAAAAAGCAGATTGGATGGGCTCTTGTTTTAAAATTAGGCACTACAGCCCTCATCCAAATATTTATGGGAATACGATATAAATAATGCCTGGCTGAAAACACAAGCACTTGAAGGTAGGTTTCAATCACCTTTCGGCACATTTTTAAAACTATCATGGGTACAAAGTAATGGTCAGTTTCTCAGTTGGCAACAGATCATAGGTTTTCATTTCGTTCACGTATCACCAAGCTACTGAAATGTCAAATTTCAGCTTTTTAGGAACGTCTTTCTAAAGACTGGAAACATACTTTTCCACCAATAAATCTTTTTCTTAAAGTATCAACGGCAAAAAAAATGAAGAATTAAATTCCAACTTGTACTTTGTATCTGCATATTCTACTAAATGTACTTTGTATTTATTCAGGGTCTTTCATATCCCAGACCCTGGGTGTTTCTTTTTCTTCAATTTCTCTAACGGGTCCAGCTTGACTTCCCATGTAGTGAGAACTGAAAAGTAATCTTCTACAGATAAGATCATGCTTGAAATCCTACAGCCCCGAACGGCTGTTGGTTTTTCTAGGCCCTCCATTGACCCTATGTGTAGAGACTCCCCTCTCTGTGCCTTTGAAGAGGGACTCCAGGACCCACGTTGGGGTGGTTCTTGCTTATTGCTTTTGTTGCATTTTCAAAAAATAAAAATTAAAATTAAAAAAACAGCACAACTGGGAACACGGTATGTTCCTCGTGTTGTGGGAAATGGAGAGTGAAAATGGGATATGTAGAATAAAAATGCTTCACGGCTACATTTTCCCTTGCAGTTTTATCCACTATGAGTTTGGTGGTCCTACAGCTTTGTTGGAAGGAGCTCACTATCAAGATTCTTGGAGTCCCTAAAAAAATAAAATAATGAGACATAAGAATGCAGGAAGAAATGTGCAAGCCAGGTCAGATGTCGAACTGCAGAACAAGGCTCAAAGACGAGATGCTCATCAAACCTCCAGGTGACAAGGCACACACACGCGGTGCCCACTGGAGGATGGATGAAGGGAGCGGTTATCTGGGGGAAACAGAACCAGGGTGGCTTCATTTTTTCTTCCCAGTTTGGGATGATATCATGGAAGCAAGTGTTTCAGTAAAACCTTTCACAACAGGGAAAAGCCCATGTGAAAGTATGAAGATTTAAATTATAGCATCGTTTAAAAACAGCGGGCTCCTTTTCTCTTCCCTGCCCTTCCTGAACAATTCTGTTTAGAAGCCATGGCAGTGGGAGGTTGAGGGGACTGAGTAAGGATGGGGCACAGGCTGGGGAGGTGGCGGATGACGTGCTGCCCGGACCCCTTCACTGGGGAGCTTGCTGCCCCAGCTGCTGGGAAGGAGCCTTCAGTTGTGGCCCTTTCATGGTTTTTGTTTGTTTTTTTTCTTTTCTTTTTGAGACAGGGTCTCGCTTTGTCCAGGCCGGAGAGCAGTGGTGCAATAGTTCAGCTCACTCAACCTCTGCCTCCCAGGTTTCAGCGATTCTCCTGCCTCAGCCTCCTGAGTCGCTGGGACTACAGGCGCCTGCCATCATGCCTATAGTGGTCGTTTTTTTTTTTTTCTTTTTTTAATTTTTAGTAGAGATATGGTTTTGCCATGTTGGCCAGGCTGGTCTTGAACTCCTGACCTCAAGTGATCTTCCTGCCTCAGTCTCTCAAAGTGCTGGGATTACAGTTTTGAGCCACTGTGCCCAGCCCCCTTTAGGGTTTTGCAAAAAGCTGCCTTGGCCCTGCCCTACCCGGCAGGGCCCCAACCAGAGACTGACCGTGGAGGAGGTAAAAAGGTCACTGGAGCCCAACTCCAGACAGCCATGAAGAGCCTTTAACCCCAGAGGTGCTGCGGGTGCCTGCCTGGCCTCACTGTGGGATGATCTCTGTCTACACAATCCCACTGCCTTCCCCTCCCTTCCAAAGGCATTGGTCCCAAGGGCCCTCCCTGATGAAACCCGTCTTGGAGAAACCCACCAGGGAAAGGCATGGAAGTTGGGGAGGGACGCAGGGAGGAGGTCGTTGCATGTGGGGACAGCGGCAAGATGCATAAGGATACTGGAGTGATGCTGAGGTTTGATGAAATGAACAAATACGTCAAAGGTGGAGAGCACAGGCCAGGTTTCCACTGTCAGAGCCGGAGTTGCAAGTATAGGGAAGGAAAAGTCTAGGATGAACCGTGGCGTGCTGGACTGGAACTGGAACCTACGTTCCACCATGAACGTGAAGAAAAGGGTGAACGCAACAGGCCCAAGCTTTTCTCCTTAGAAAAGCCTACTTATGGGCGGATCAAGAGGTCAAGAGATCGAGACCATTCTGGCCAACATGGTGAAACCCTATCTCTACTAAAAATACAAAAATTAGCTGGGCGTGGTGGCGCACACCTGCAGTCCCAGCTAGTCAGGAGACTGAGGGAGGAGAATCACTTGAACCTAGGAGGTGCATGTTGCAGTGAGACGAAATTGCATCGTTGCACTCCAGTCTGGCAACATCGCAAGACTCCTTTCAGAAGAAAGAAAAAAAAAAATACAGGTACATCCCTAATCTGAAAATCTGAAATTCAAAATTCTCCAAATTCTGAAACTTTTGAGTGTCAACATAATATAAGTATACTGCAGGTATTCCAAAAGCTGAAAAAACATGAAATCCAAAACACTTCTGGTCCCAAGCATTTTGAATAAAGGATATTCAACATGTGTTTGGGGGTGATGAGGCTTAGGCTTTCAACTTATCCCAAAACAATCAGGAGAAAGAACAGTACCTTTATTCTGTACTTCTAATATTTCTGTAAGTTTGAGATTGTTTCAAAAATGCTTAGAAATGGCCGGGCGCGGTGGCTCAAGCCTGCAATCCCAGCACTTTGGGAGGCCGAGACGGGCGGATCACGAGGTCGGGAGATCGAGACCATCCTGGCTAACACGGTGAAACCCCGTCTCTACTAAAAAAAAAAATACAAAAAACTAGCCGGGCGAGGTGGCGGGCGCCTGTAGTCCCAGCTACTCGGGAGGCTGAGGCAGGAGAATGGCGTGAACCCGGGAGGCGGAGCTTGCAGTGAGCTGAGATCCGGCCACTGCACTCCAGCCTGGGTGACAGGGCGAGACTCCGTCTCAAAAAAAAAAAAAAGAAAAAAGAAAAAAAATGCTTAGAAATAATAGAAAGGCATCTAGTCATATAATGACTCAAACTACACTAAGCTAACTCTACGACAGACTTTCCACCACGCGAGTATTTCTGAGCACTACTGGATGAGTAACATGGACACATCCAGCTGCTATCAATATATGAAGGATAAATTGATTGTGAATTCCAGCTCCAACCTGAACCAATAAACAGGCTTGTTTTGGAGTTGCCCTGCAAATTAGGGTAATTGTTGGAACAACTCTTTCAAAGGCATGCTGAACATACGAAGATACAGGCCTATGAATAAGGAGAGGCAAAAGATAGTTCTAAGAGTTTACCAACTGGCTGGGAATTAACAGTAAATGTGCATTTATGGAATGGAACCACTGACATTTTCTCAAGGATCTTACAGCATGTCATCACTTGATCCTTACACGATCTTCCCAGGCACAGCAGACAGCGGACAGACCTGGGGATGGCTGGGTAGGGGGATGACCTACACTTTCTTTCCTTTTTTTTTTTTTTTCTTTTTTTTTGAGACAGGCTCTCACCCAGGCTGGAGTGCAGTGGCACAATCTCGGCCCACTGCAATCTCCGTCTCCCAGGTTCAAGTGATTCTCCTGCCCCAGCCTCTAGAGTAGCTGGGACTACAGACACCCACCACCATGCCTGGCTAATTTTTGTATTTTTAGTAGAGATGGTGTTTCATCGTGTTGGCCAAGATGGTCTCGAACTCCTGAGCTCAGGTGATCCTCCTGCCTTGGCCTCCCAAAGTGTTGAGATTACAGGCACAGGCTACCATGCCCAGCCTCATTCTATTCTTTATTTTACCAAAAGTGAAAAGAAGAGTGTGTTTTGTACTTTTACCTTCCATGAAAGACTGACAAACAGCATACCAGTGACAAAACTTTGTAGGGAGGATGTGTGAAAAGAACAACCGAAAAGCATGAGATAACGCTTTTAACTTTCTACTGACACCGTGAGACCAGAGGGCAAGACACGGATGTTACTTAACACGCGGCCCGGCAAGGCTCTCACAAACACGAAGTTTTTGAGGCATGTATTTCAAGTCCCAAGAAGAAAAAGTAAGAGGAAAACATTACGAGACAGCCGAGCTCGCACACAAAAGAAAACTCCCTGGCAATATAAATAATCTCAGAAAGAAGGAAAATAAAAGCAACGAGCAAAAGATCATCGAGTTGGAACTAAGGAATAGCAAAGACAAAAATGGTGAGGGAGGAGAAAGTTGTAAGGGAGAGGTCCAGGAAGGAGAGCCTTCATCTTAGTCCTCAGATAGACCTTGCCGTCCCAGCACCTGCGCATCACTCAGGTTGCAGAGAAACCTGGAGGGAAGAACGCGATCTCGTCTTTACAAGCTGAGCACATCAGGAGGGGCTGGGGCTCTCGGAAGCACACTTCGAGACAATAAAGGAAGTCACAGATCAACAACAGTGGGAAACACGGGAGAGGCTCTTGCTGGTTGTCAACGCAGGACACTGAGAACCCCAGAGTCCAGAGAAGATCATTTTAAGCTCAAGATATTCGAGATTCGACAGATACAGCAAGAAGCCTTCTCGGAGCTCCCATTATCTGCTTTAAAGCAGAAACGTTAGAGAAATGGAGACTGCCGTAAATTCCCTCTTTGGGGACAGCTTCTCCTCCCAGGAGAGAGACTTAAGAGTAAAGCTGCCATAAATCCCCTCTTCTGGGGACGTTTCCCGGCCTGGCCATGAAGAAGAAAGACCACTCACACCTGCATAAACAAACATTAGCACAAACTTTCTCATTTCCCATTTGTTTTCCTCAAATCCAATTTGTCTTTCCCAAAGCAATCTACTTGTTCTTCCGACAAAAGCCTTTGCTCCCAGCTCCCTTTCCCGTATTGAGCTGGATATAGAATCCCCAAATGATGGACTCCTCCTCTGACTTACTCACCACTGAGCACTCCCTTGGTATGAGCGTTACACACGTAAGCAGGCTGTTTCTCCTCTCACTCACCTGTCTTTGGTCAGTTTAATTTTCAGGCTCCCAGAACCTAAGAGAGTGGAGGCAAAGTTTTTCCTCACCAATATCAATATAAAGTGTGTGTGGCCGTCCATTTCCTTCCCTTCAGCCAAAGTAGGGATTTCTTTCCATGTCCAAGTGCACATGGCAGGGGTGGAGAAAGACAGAGGAAGATGCAATGGTAAGAATGCCGGAAACATCATCTCCTCTCCTTCAGCAGCTGATACGGTTCGGCTGTGTCCCCACCCAAATCTCATCTTGAATTGTAGCTCCCATAATTCTCATGTGTTGTGGGAGGGACCCGGGGGAGGCAGTATGGGGCAGTTTCCCCCACACTTTTCCCGTGGTAGTGAATAAGTCTCACCAGATCTGGTGGTTTTATAAGAGGAAGCCCCTTTTGCCTGATTCTCATTCTCTTCTCTTGTCTGCCATCACGTGAGATGCGCCTTTCACCTTCCGCCATGATTATGAGGCCTCCCCAGCCTTGTGGAACTGTGAGTCCATTTAACCTTTTTTTCCTTATAAATTGCCCAGTGGCATGAAAATGGATTACTATGGTAGTTGAAAGTTGAGAAAAATCAAAACGGATTTTCAGTCAAAAACAAAAACAGAGTGAAGCAGCCAACACTGGTGTAACCATCAATTTATAACCACCAGCAGAGCCCAAGCGGAATGTCACTATGGTCTAAGTTCCATCATTTGCCCTCAAAATCACCCTTGTGAGAACTTTTAACAAAATCTTGTCGGGCAGTGATAGGGGTGTGGGAGCGGGGGACGAGGTTCTGGTTCTTCAAGCTGAACTCACACCCTCGAATGCTGAAGGAAGAATTAAAAGAGAAAGAAACGGTGACTCTGAGAACCCTGCAGAAATAGGGAGGCTTTGCAGGCTGTGGGAAGCCTCTGTTCTCCTCAGCAATAGTGAGGTGCGGTTCTCACTTCCTTCAGATCAAAGCTTTCACTTCATTGGTCTCATTCTTGGTCACTGGATGCCAGGGTCGGGAGAATGGGTCACTGGTTTGCAGTCTTTTTTTTGCGAGGGAGTCTCACTCTGTCGCCCAGGCTGGAGTGCAGTGGCCGGATCTCAGCTCACTGCAAGCTCCGCCTCCCGGGTTCACGCCATTCTCCTGCCTCAGCCTCCCGAGTAGCTGGGACTACAGGCGCCCGCCACCTCGCCCGGCTAGTTTTTTGTATTTTTTAGTAGAGAGGGGGTTTCACCGTGTTAGCCAGGATGGTCTCGATCTCCTGACCTCGTGATCCGCCCGTCTCGGCCTCCCAAAGTGCCGGGATTACAGGCTTGAGCCACCGCACCCTGCCTGGTTTTCAGTTTTAGGACACCCAAACTCCTCAGAAATTTCTTTCTTCCTTCTTGCCTTTAAATAACGGGAACTCTGCAATACCAGCGGTGTGTATGTTTATCCCAGGGGGACCACTGCTCCTTCAGAATGTCCTAAGCTGGCCTGTTCGAATCAGACATGCCACGCCACGATCTGATGAATTCAGGTACACACACACACACAGAAACACTGTCTTCCCTTTGAATAAATTGGTTCATTGCTTTGCTTAACGTGACGAACCATCGCATTATGAACCATAAAGTTCACCTTGTACGTTTTCAGGACAGCAAACTACATACGCTTGGGCCAGGTAACCAAAATTAACGAATGAACAAACAAAACCTTTTTCGGTCAAGTCTCTCAGTTTGGGAATCCGTTTTTTACATCAATCACTTTATAGCCAGATGTTACCTGTGACAGTTGATAAGACACAGGCTTGCGTAAAAGGACAAAAATTAAAGTCAAATAAGTAAAAACACACACCAAATTAACCGCTGCTTAGGAAAAAAATGAAACCACAACATTTCCACAGAGCTGAGCACAATGCACCTAACAGCGAAGATTTGACTTTATCTCCTCGCCTGTGATAAGTGACAGTGAGCTCTAACTCACATGAAATCCTACCAGGATATTTCCTCTTTAAACCTTCTGAATAACTATAACAAAGGGCTGGAAAAATTATTAAGCTTCTGCCTGGCTTTTATAAAGATGATCACAAACGCCATTCAACGAAGAGTTCAGACAGTCTTTTCATTTTCCCTCAAGAGATTCTGTACATGTTGAAAAACATATTTAAATGTCTCTAGATGCAGAGAGGTAGAAGGCTTTTTTTTCCCCCTTATCCCCCTAAGATATAGTCTAAATTCCTTCTCCTGTAATTCAAAATAATGTAGGTGAATTGAGCATATTTAAATTCATTGGCAAGAAAGAAATTTTCTCTTCCAGAACAGAAATGAACTACATGAGAAGCCATTTTTTTTCCTTGGCACAAAAGCTAGCAAAGTTTTGCTTTTCCATACATGTTGAGGATAATAATGATAGACTCCTCACAAGTTCAAATATTGCAATAATTTCTACAAAAGGTCTGGTTGTTGGATAAATAGAAGAAAAATCACCCAGAGACAACTGTAGGTAATACTGTAAGTTTTCATTATATTTACAAGTCAAAACCTTTACAAAGACACCTTCATCCTTTCAAGGAAATGGGTCTTTACTCTTAGGAGGTGGAAAAAACAACCAGAAATCCTAGATGCCAAATGAGCGCAAGTGCACTGCCCTACGGATAATCTCACATCCGCTCTTCCTGAAAACAGTCTTTAGAACTGTGTACAACAGCTCCCATAACCAACCAACAGGACTGAATGCCATATGTATATATGGCATATATATACACATATATACACACACACACATATATATATTATTTGTTGTAGAGACAGGGCCTTACTATGTTGTCCAGGCTGGTCTTGAACTCCTGGGCTCAAGTGGTGTGCTGCCTCAGCTTCCCAAAGTGCAGGGATTACAGGCATGAGCCACCACACCTGGCCTGCACCAAATGTCTTGAATGCAGGTCTCTACTCCTGTACGTTAATTTATTCATGACAGAAAACATGTCTGCCTTTCAGCTAAATGGGAAGATGCCAGCTCTCTCTCCTCCCATGTGCACCAAAGAAAATAGCAAAGTTGTCGAGATCTAAAAAGTTGTCGTTTCACATCAGAAGGGAAGGGGTGACTCAACACACAGGACCAGAGCAGGAGAGCTCCCGCTGACTGTAAAGCTGTCATCCTTAGCAGCTGCTTTGAGACGCTGCTATGATCTAGCACAGTTGCTAGATCATACCCAGCTCAGACAGACGTTTTCTCATTAGAAGCTGCTGTGTAAGAGTTTGCTATGGAACTTTCTGTCATATTTGATATAACAGGTAATATATGCCTTTACAATTCAGCAGAGCCGGGTTTCACCATGTCTGTTTTGATTGTATCTGGCTGGATTTAATAAAAAGCTCTGATCGATGTGGTAACATGAAAACTAGTGCAAACACGTGCAAAATGAACTCCCTCTCACTGTGGAGCGGGAGCGAGTTTCTGGCTTATTTAGAGGCAGAGGAGGTTTTAATGGGAGCTAAGATTTTTGTACTTTTATTATATCTATGTCCATTAGGTGTACCTGGGCTGTATTGAATTTTGCAGCAAAGTTTTAAAATAAGAAGGATTTCTCCATTATAAACACTTGCTCATGTTTTCTGCCCCCACAACTTCTACAAACTTGTAAGAAAATATGCCACTACTGCTAAAGATCTCTTTAAATAAGGAGAAAAACATGAAATATTAGAAAGACATGTTTTTCTCTGAGTTATAGGTGAAGCTCACTTAGATATTTCTTGAGAAGGAAGGACATGATGAAATGTAGCAGCATCTTTAATCGGCCTGCCATTTCCTGCAAATAAACCCTCTTCTTATCTACATATATTCTCTTACACTTTGGTGATTTGGCAGATTATGATTAGACCATAAGTGACGTTTACTGAATCTAAAACCCCAGAGTTGTTCAAAAATGACACCAGGAATGCTAAGTGGATTGCTGGCAATGAATGTTGAGTGTGGCACATAACAATCTCTAAACATCTTTACTCACAGTACTAGCATGAATTAACTATAGAGGAAAATAGTACTGATCGTACAAATTATTTAATATTTCTCAATTTTCACTATGCATAGGGCAGGTGCCTTCTCTAAAGGAGGCTTAGATATCCTCTAGCCACTGAAAACTGGTTTCCTCTTTAAAAAAAAAATCATTGCTCAAATGTTACATCTCAATGATCATTAAGAAGTCAACTAGTAAAACCTATTCTATTTGAAACCCAGAGATGAACATTAAAAGTCCTCTCAAGCACTCTAAACAACTATTCAACATAAAATTATCTTAGAAACGGATCTTTTTCTATGTACCTAAACAACCAAGTTCAAGTACGTTGATACGGTTCCTGCTCTCAATCTCAGAGGTCAAGAAACTTACAGAAAGCAAAAATGTCACCTTTCCAATTAGCCTATTTCCAAGTAAAAGAAAGTCATTTGACTCCATGTCAACCCAGATTTCGCTGCCATTTACTTAACCCAGACCAAACATGCACGGGTTCCTCTTATCTGTTAGAACTGTCAACTGCCAGAAAAGAGAGCATTTGCAGTTAACATAGTCTTTATAATATCAAAAATGAAGAGCTGTTTATGAACACAGTATAATAATGATGAGGGTTACCCTCTCTACAAATTTCCCCCTTTTGCTCGAATAACCTGTTGGTCCTGAAACATACCACGTTTTTACGCCGAATGTTTAATATAATAAAATATTAGTTAAGGAAATCTCTACTTCACCTTAGGAATCCTAAGGCTTAAGGCAACGCTGTATGGCAAAAATGCCAATAAATTTACATGTCGTCCATAGAACTACAGAATGAACGTCCTTCAGTTTGTTCCATTTCTCAGGGCTGTGTCACAAAGAGAAGTGGCAAGTTTCAAAGTAGCAGGTGAAGTATTACAAAAACCCTTGCTTTCCAGAATTGAAAACACTTACTTGGCCTTCAATGTCTCCTCCTGGAAATTCCAGTGGGGATCTTCTACCAGCTGTAACTCTCTTAATACCCTTCCAGGCTTGTAGGCCGCGTTGATTATCATGCTAAGAACCTTTTGGGGGGAAAAATAGGTAGACTGAGCTGCAATTGCATTCATTCCTACTAACACAAGACTGCTTTGAAAACCACACCACTGACACTTAGGAACAGCTCACCATTACACCCACATTAAGTGAAGAACTATGATTAAGTCTGATAGAACACGTGCCAGGCTAACACTGAGTTGTTTCACCATCCCGGGATGAAAAGCGTGGTAAAATCCAATCTCTCTGGCTAGAAAAGTGTGAACCACTCTCTAGAGGAGGTGGCAGACTCCCATTAACTCTTCTAGTTGCAGAAAAGTTGAACCATTTTCACCAAAGAGCAATTTATTGTACTTCAACAGGATTACTCTTCAGTTGGATAGGCGACTGAGAATTTCATTCTATTTTTAAAGATTTCATAAGGAACCAATGAAACAGAGACAATCTACTCATGCCAACACTTCTGGAGAGGCTTCAGATGCTTGCAAGGAGGGTAACAAATTGTGTGAAACTCTCCTCTTGCAGGCTTAATTCATGGACATTTAATACTAGGGCAACCCTCTGAAATGTGAATATTTTCAAAGAGAGTCTGGAACATCCAGCGCCATCCAATATCCTATTTCCTCCATCTACCCTTCACTCCAAAGTCCAAGAAAACAAGCATGTGTCTACCACGGGGCTCAGGAAGAGCAGGCATTTCTGAGAGTCCCAACTGCTGACCCTGGGGAGGTATGTTCCTGTGAACCTCAGTGAGTTTCTCTAATGAAAAGGACAAGGACCTCAGACCCCTAAGGTGCTCACCTTTCAAAAAGCAAATCATCATTAATGATTAACATTGACGAGTTCTGGCACATTCCTGGGCTGCTGTTATTGGCATAAAGACCTTACAGAATGTGAAAGTGCAAAGCAGAGGCCTAGGTGTGGAGCTTCATGAAATGACCCTCTGTGAAGCTCCACTGGGTGACAGCAGCAGGAACAAGATGGGGCGAGCACGCAGTGTCCATGCCTCCCGCAGGCTGTCCCGGTGCGGAAGTTGGAAGGAGCACGCCAGGGAGGGAGCTCACGTTTCGGATTTCAGAGCAAAATATCATTGAGATATACCTGAGTGAGATGCGAGACTGGCACTAGTGCCTACATGCTCACTATCTTTTAATGGAGACTATTACAAAATAAATGGAAGGAGATGGGAGAATGTGGATGGAATATGCATGTCGCGATTTTTACGGGTCTGTCGTGTTCTGGAACGTAACGAGCTTGGTTTGCACCCTGATTTATTTCCGAAAACAACAAAGCGTTCTCAAGTTGTAACTAAGGATTCACTCTTAAAATACTTTACACTAAGCAGTCAGCCCGGCGACTGCCTTTTCTCTGCCTGGGTAACATTTTGCTATGTTCCAAGAGCCTCAAAACTACCCACCAAGAGAATGTGGCTTGCCAAGGTGCTAAAAAGCCATGACAAGGCGGTACCAGCAGTTTTGTTGCGTTTGTGTTTTCTGTATTAGAATAATCATCTGATTTTACTGTTTACTGTCAGTACAATTTACAGAAACTCAGTTTAAAAATAAATCTAATTAGAACTGACTGCAATAATGCACACAGTGTTTATCAACAGACAATAAAATTTCAACAGATTCTTTTCATTGGGTTTCCTGAGAAAACCCCAGAGCTACATGTTATTTGCTGCATATCGAGATGCATTTGGTGACTGTGAAAAGAAAATGCCTTCTGGAGTTCAATTCAGCCTGGGAGCAGGCAGCAATTAAATTATAAAAAGCATCTGATATTGAATGTTTTTCCCTTGGCTTTTCTCGATGCCACATCATCCATCTCCAAATTCAACAAGCTCTCTATGAAACTTTGGAATTGTGAGCTGAATAATTTCTGTGCACATGACAATGTCATGTATTATAGTTACCTAATGAAAATAACGAAGTGGACAGCTTAACTATGACTAGCCACAGTTAAACCTGAATTACTGTGCTTTGCAAAACACTGGAGTTCAGTTCATTGTGTTCTTGATCAGAGAGGGTAGCAGGGAGACTGCCCCCCCCCAACCCCCGGAACTAACAGGACCTTAGGTGTCTCATCTTCCTCCACTGATATGGTTTGGCTGTGACCCCACCCAGATCTCATCTTGAATTCCCATGTGTTGTGGGAGGGACCCTGGGGGAGGTAACTGAATTGTAGGGCAGTTTCCCCCGTAATGTTCTCCTGGTAGTGAGTAAGTCTCATGAGATCTGATGGTTTGATAAGGAGTCTCCCCTTTTGCTTGGCTCCCATTCTCTCTTGTCTGCTGCCATGTAAGACGTGTCTTTTGCCTTCCACCATGATTGTGAGGCCTCCCCGGTCACGTGGAACTGTGAGTCTATTAAACTTCTTTTCCTTTATAAATTGCCCAGTCTCAGGTATGTCTTTATCAGCAATGTGAAAACGAACGAATACATCCCCCACCTCATTTCTCAGCTCTTTTACAGTAAAATCCTTAAGAAGAGTCTACACTCAACAGCACCTTTTTCTCTTCTTCAGTCCTCTCTGGAACCCAATCCAATGGGGGCTTCTCTGTGTCCACAATGTCCGTGAAACTGTCTTATTCAGATACCTGGTGAGGGCACATGGCCGAAAGACTGGGCAGCTCTGGTTCTATTCTCACCCTGCTGGCAGGGGCTTCCCCACCTTCCACCTCACCCTCTGAGAGCCTCACCTCCCAACAACGGCCAGGGCAATCCTTTAAACCACAAGTCAGATCAGGCCTTTCCTCTGCTCTGTTCTTCTCTTAGGATTGTTCTTCCTGGGAAACCCTTCCAGACCATCCTTCCCCATCCGGGTCTTTACTCCAAAGTCCGTATCAGAAAGGTCTCTGCTGAGAATCCTCTGTACACAGCACCTTCCTCCCTTCATTCTCCGGCCTCTCGTGGAAAACTTGTCTTATTATTAGTATAGGATTATTCTGTAATTGGCTTATTTGTTTACCATCCACCCCCACTAAGACATAAGCAGCAGGAAATCAGGGACTTCATTCTGTTTGCTGCTGTATCCATGGTAGATAGAACTATAACTGGCAAGAGTAGGTGCTCTATAGACATTTTTTGAATTAGTTCAAGAATTTCAATATGGGCTCTGAAATCAGATAAAATTAATCTGTTCATCTAAAAATTAACAATAAAGTCACTCCAAGTATTTGATACCATATAATCTACATGAATGGAGCCTCAGGAGTTATCATTTGCTATTGCTTTTCATTGCTGCAAAATCTTATCCTATGCTATGCTAAGAAAGTTCATCAAATTTATCTTGTCTTCTCTACGGGAAAGTAATAAAAGCCTGACAAGCAAAAACAATGTGCACTTTTCCTTTGCCAGCCTTCCCTCAGCACCACAGACTACGTGAGTGTGTTAGTTTACACCCGCCCACAAGCTTGGTACATTATTCTTAGTGGGTTCACTAATGTTCAGCATAAATTTAAAACAGCAGCAACAAAAACACAGCACAGTATCTTCCAGAGGCCTGTCTGCATCTGTCTTTGATTCCGAGCAGCGACTTCACTGAGGTCAGCTGGGTAAGACATTCCCTCTGTCCAGTATCACTTGGAAAAGTCCTCGATACGAGACCATCATTCCTACTCCCTTAACACTGCCTCCCCTGGGTGCTATTGAGAAACGTATGGCTGCTTCCAAGAATGAAAGCTCTTCTCCTACCGTCAAGTTTATGAACAGTGAGGGCTGCTTGGGGCAGCTGACTTTCAGGGTTCCCACCAGAAAGCTTTCTTGTTTTTAGGTACAAGTTGTTGAGAGTGATAGCCCAGGACAAATGCTCAGAGCTCCACAACGAAGGGGAAATTCAAACAGCACACGACAGACTGCCCAAATGTGAGAGCCAGACACCCCAAACAAAAAGACAGAGGGAAATCACTTAATGAATCAACCACAGGGCAGAAATCGAAACCATAAATAACAGCTGAGACCAAATCCCAAACTGCCAGGTCCCACTTGAAAGATCCAAAACTGCAGGTGACCAGGAGCCGGAGTCACTTGAAGCCCTTTGGGGGTTGGGAGTCACATCACTATTTGCAGTGGGGCATCTCTGACTCAGGGCCGGTGGTTCGGGGGACACTACATTCCGGTCCAGGGGTGCAGCATTACTTCTTTGATTCTGCTGGTCTACACCTTCCCACCTAGCCTTTGGACCTCAGCTGTGCCGTGGTCTCACCAGCATCTTGGCGAACGGGGTGGAGAGTTACACTGGAGCAAGAAAAACAAGCCTGAGAAGCGCCTCATTGCACAGGGTCCTGGGTGCCAGGCTTCCCGGGCTTTCTCTGAACATTGAAGCACCAAAAGAAGAAAAAAGAGAGCAGAAAATCAGGCGTTCTATTTCTACCTTTCTACAGAAAATTACGGCTCATCGATTTCCTTTCTATAAACGTTCCTCTCTTAAGCTCCTGAACCTGGACTGCCAAAAAGCAGCACACAGGACAGGCCAGGTGTGCTGCCGAGCGAACGCAATCGGAGAGCCCCTGCCTGCTCAGCACCCCAAAACTCATGCGGAAAACCCACAAAGGGACACCCACAGATGCCCCACGTGAAAGGCATGTTTCCTTTTTTCTGAAAAACAGAAGTTACATACTGTCACTGACATTTACATACTGATATTTTAAGCCAAATAAATTCTAAGAAAAACCACGAGGCTCCCCAAGTCTCCGAGAGCCACCCTGGGACTTTCTCCAAGGACACTGTCCTGCCAACCCCCCGTGATGTCTGGAGTTCCTGTGAAGGCAGAGGCTCCATCGCCCTGCCCAGCTGGGTGTTTTCAGAGTCATTTCTACCAGGAGCGCTTGGCTGGTCTGCTCTCACCTTCATCATGCGTCTGTGTCTGCAGCTGAAACAGTCACCCCAGGACCCACGGGCATGAGTAAATACATTAGATGTTCCACTGCCTGTTGGCCTCTTGTGCTCAGGCTGGCTCACTCGTTCACTTTTTCTTTCACATGCAGACACTAGCCTGACACACTGTCTATAAAGTGAGGACTACAGGCCTGGTGATTCATGAGATGGTATGTACGTTACAAGGCAAAAATTTCCTGAACACCTCGTGCAACGCAAAGGAACACAACAGCTGACAACGCTCTTTTGGCCACAGGAGGCAACCAATCTCTTGATATGACACAGATCCACGGTTTCTCTCTCTTTTGGGGACCCTGGTACTCTGGGGGAGGCATGGGGTAGAAGGATTTGAGATAGAAGATGATGATCCCAATGGACAATGACCCTACTGAGCATGGACATGTGACTTAGGATAAACAGCATCACTACTGCCTGTGCCTAACAACTCCACTCTCCGTGCAGCCGGGCACAGGCATCCTGTAAAAGGCCCAGCATGTGAGGGGTGGTCATCGGCTGGGCCCGCCCTTCCACGCCAAGGCCTGCTTCGTTCTGAGTTTGCTTATGGGATACATCTGGACCAGAATGGACCGGTGAGTGACTCTGGTTCCAGCTTCTCCCAGGTCCCCGTACCTCCCCTCACTGCACCCCCTCGAATTGAGGCCAGACACACTTGTGGTCCCCTCCAAACCCCACTTGGCTCTAATACCCATCAAGTGAGTAGGGCCATCCATTAAAGACCACTTTTACCAGAAACTTCGTCCTCTCTTGTAAAGCGGTCCACTCAGATAGAACCCAGAACTGGACTTTGCAGCCTGCACTGAACCTTGCCAAAGACCATGTCTGCATCCACCCCCGAGACATTGTCTATTTCCCCTGAAACATTGTCTGTTTCCCCTGAGACACTGTCTATTTCTGGCAGAACAGGTCAGCGTAAACCACTCTCACTGTACATCTCCTACATATAAAGTGTTCAAGTTCCTAATAATACGGACGGCAGGAAAAGCAATGCACTCTGTCTTTGCTTCCATTACCTCGTTCTCTTTAACTAAAATGAAATTTGAAGCTGCAGAGGTTCTGGTACTGAAAGAGGAGCATTAGCATAAATATTAGCTTGGTGAAACTTACATTTTTCTTGCACTCACAGAACTGAAGCACTCACCTATTTTTTTGTTTGTTTTTCTTTCTTCCTGCCACACGCCATTTTTCAAACATCAGCAAAAAACTAGTTCTGTCATTAGAAAACTGCTCTGGCCTTGCTTTTAAATTTGGCTGTGGGCACCTATCGGAGAATTGACCAGGGGTAACTACTTTTGACTTAAAAAAAATCATTTAGTAAAGTAAAACAGCCAGCCCCTCAAGACAGGCTGAAGCCAAGGTCATCTTGTTTGTTAACAGAGCTGGCAGATAAGGGAAGGTCTCATTTCAACAACAGAACATGTCATGTGAAACAGGCTCACAGGCAGCTTCAAAAAAGGCCGTCAGCTCTCCGTAATTTTGTGTTTTTGTGTCCTTATCCTATCATTCACAACAAAACCAGGCAGAAATACAGGCAGACAACATCGCCCTAGTGGAAATCCATTCACAGACTGACAGCTGTGGCAGACAGAAGAAAGTCAATTCTTGCTCTAGGGTCCTATTTCCTATGGTGGCAGAAATTCTTATGTGTAATCCTGGCTTGATTTCTGTTTGGATTGAGTTTAATATCTATAGGGATCTCCAATCTGTGCCAATTTATTTGCTTAGCATTAACTAGCGGTCCTGCTGCTTAACCACACTGCGGAGCCCTTCCCAGGGTGTGGCCCTTTCAACTCAATCACCATTTTCTTTAGCTGTAAATTTCTCATGTATTGAATCTACTCGCCACTTACGCTTAGTGAGATGTGTACTGTTTGATTTCAAGACATGATGCCAAATGCAGAAATGAGCTAGTTACAAGGAAGGCAGCTCCACCCTGCTGCTAAATGAAGAGGTGTATGAAGGGCCTAGTACAATGGCCAGGCCTGTGACAGACTCTAAACATGAACAAGGGCCCTTTCTGGGTCCATCCCTTGCAGTCTGCACATTTCAGGTGCTGTGAGCATCCTCTCCTCTTCCCTCTTTCATCCCCTGCACCCCAGATGCCCCAGCCTTGTTCCTGCTCCTCTTCCTACCTGGGGCAGGCCACCTGTTCCATGGTCCCCACAGACTGTGGATGCCTCCAGTGTGATCTCAAAGCGTGCATGCCAGGTCCTGCCCTGGAACCTGGGACCATGTGGCTACATTCTATTTACCTACTCATCTTTCCCACTAAACTGGACGCTCATGTGGGGCAGGGATCACCTGCTAAGCATTTTACATGCTCCCGAATAAATGACCACAACAATAGCCTCGTTGATTTCTGACAGGTTTCTTCTAAACTGTAACCCCTACTTCCTCTCTCAAGCAGATGTTTTTTCTAATATAAAGGTCTTTAACTATGAATACCACTGATGACCAGGAAGAGCAAACGCCCTCTGACTTTGCTTCAACGGTCTCCTTCTCATTAAGTGAAATGATATTTAAAACCACACAGAGGCTCTCGTGTGGCATCTCTCTGAGGACGTTCCATCCATTGATTCAAGTCCAAATCACTTAAAATACCAGAGAAGGCCTTTCACAAGCAGGCCCCATCCACTTTGCTCCATCCAACCTCACACTGAAGCGTCAAGGCAGGTCAGCTTCCTGTTTTTCTTCTCAAAATCTAATGGATCCTTTTATGCCACTGTTTATCTCCAGCCTAAGTTCCTAAGCTCCAGCCATACCTGACTTTCCTTTCTGGAACACACCTTGAATGCCCACCCGTGTGGCCATGCCCACACTGTGCAATCAGGATCCTACGCACTCTGCCTAAGCCAGATGAAATGTTACTTGCCATAAATCTGTCCTCCACTCTGCTCCCAGGGCACTGTGTTTCTGCCTCTCTCTCGGACCTCCAACTGTACATCAAGCTGAGGATTACATCATCTCCCTAACAAGAGCAGGAAACCCCAACAGGCAAAAGGCAGAGCCTATTTCTTTTTTAATCCAGTGCTTCCAATGGTGCCTGGCTCCTCAAAGTTACCTAACAAACATTTGTTCAATGGATCAATGGATTGCTGTGCTTGCAGAATTTTAAGAAACATTCATCACGGTACAGTGGCAATAGAGAATATCCATTTGGCATCTTCTTTCTTCAGAGAAAGCACTGATATGTGTAAGAAAAGAGCAGAGAGAGTTCCAGGAAGAGTTTGGAAACTATTTCAAATTTCCAATCTGTCTCCAAGCACCGTCTGAGGCTATGCTAGAAAAATGCAATGGAGGCCGGGCGCGGTGGCTCAAGCCTGTAATCCCAGCACTTTGGGAGGCCGAGACGGGCGGATCACGAGGTCAGGAGATCGAGACCATCCTGGCTAACACAGTGAAACTCTGTCTCTATTAAAAAATACAAAAAACTAGCCAGGCGAGGTGGCAGGCGCCTGTAGTCCCAGCTACTCGGGAGGCTGAGGCAGGAGAATGGCGTAAACCCGGGAGGCGGAGCTTGCAGTGAGCCGAGATCCGGCCACTGCGCTCCAGCCTGGGCAACAGAGTGAGACTCCGTCTCAAAAAAAAAAAAGAAAAAAAAGAAAAATGCAACGGAGAAGAAGCCTTCATCAACATTGTCAGGATTCACCTCTCTCTGTAGGTCGTTGCCCGAAGGCAGCAGGACAAATGGGGAGCCACAGCCTCCAAGTGACAGGCCTGGATGTGACCCATGACACAAACCTCATCAAAGTACCTAGAAACCATTGAAATACTTACCATTACCTCCCGTGTGCACATACCAGGTACTGGGAAGAGATGGATGAAACAAAAAGATGGCACAGCACCATGACCTGGCCAAGGAATGCCATTCTCAGTGATAATACCCTCTGCTGCCTCGTGAAGTCCTCTGTGCCATTCCGGGCTGGTTTACCTCTTTGGAAACCTCAACTCCAGTCCTAGGCCCTCACTCCACACACAATCTTCCCTCTGTCTTTCCAAAGCACTTCATTCAAACCTAGTGCAACATTTCCCCCTAATTCGAGGGGGGCAGATGTGTATCCCTCCCCCTAGACGGGGAGTCTTTCATGGGTCAGAGCATCATTTTTCTGTTTGTGTATCTCTGGCTTCAGCACCCAGGACGGAGAGAAAGGACGTCTTGGTAAATGCCAACTGAATTGCTTCCGATGTCTGTTCCCTCCTTCAGAAACTGGGCCCACAGCTTTTTGAAAAATCCTGTTAAAATAAGCCAAGGTGATTGTGCACGGGCTTTACCTCTTTAAGAACCAGCACGCATTTGCCCGGTCCCACCGACTGAGGTAGCTCTGCGATCCTTCCTTTGTTCAGGTAAGGGCCTGAGAAACACCTGTGGTTGATGAAGAGCTGAGGACAGCAGTATTTCCCGTTGACGGTTCCTGCAGGGGAGAGCAACACAACCCATGCTTAGGACCACAGCCCCAGACCCTAGGGGACCCCGAGACCCTTGCTTCATCCACATGGTCAGGGAAAAGGAGCACACAGAGCTGTCCGAGGTCTTGGCTGATCAGGAGTCAGGCATAACAAAAGCAATGGAACTCAAAATGAACACAACCACCATGACGGCCAGTATCGTTAGAACTGTAATTAGGAAGCCGCACTCTGGTTGAAAATTGTGACAGACGAGCAGAGAAAAACAGATGATTTTCTTCTTTTGAGAAAGAGGTGCTGTGTCCTAATAGCAGGACATTTTATATCCTTAATGATACCTTAGAAATTCTGGTTAAGTTTTCCAGATTGCATGAATCTGGTGTTCATCATGCCACAAAAGTGTGTCAACTTCACCACACACAGAAGCATGCATGCGCCTACAAGCAACATTTGATATCCTTAATGATACCTTAGAAATTCTGATCCTACTTTCTGCCATATAAACAAACTTTTCTGTTTATGATGCAGTATCCAAGACACACGAAAAGACACAAAAGCTAAGACAATGACCACTCCAGAATCATTACGTAGTTCAAGGACAAAAACACGGACTACACAGTGAAATTCTATGAGTCACCCACCCCAGCGACCCCCCTAACCTGCACCCCCAGAAGTCACCACAACCCTGAATCTGGTGTTCATCATGCCACACAAGTGTGTCAGCTTCACCACAGACAGAAGCATGACAACATATGATATTTTAAACATATTCCATAAATGATTTCCTGCAAGATTTTGTTTGTTTGCTTCACAAGAAGTTTCTGAGATATATCCAAGTTGGTAAATCCAGATCTAGAAAGTTCATTCATTTTTTCACTTATTTGACTCTTGAATTAATATAGTATCATTTAGCCGTCTAGTCTCTTACTGATGGATATTTAGTTGTTTCTACTTTCTCAGGACTGTCAACAGTGCTTTCATGAATATGATTGTGAAAAACTTCTACATGTGGGCAAGAGAGTCTTGCAGCTGCATAAGAAGAGTGGGCTGGCTAGGCCACCTCTGCGTATCTGTATCTTCAGTTTTACTAACATGGGCACGCCATTCTTCAAAGTGACTACCCCAACTGACACTCTTGTTAGCACCATGGAAGGTCTCCTAGAGTCCCACACCCACCCCAACACTGGTTCCTGTTGCACTTCTCCATCCTGCCAATCTGATGAAGGTGAAGTAGACCTCACTGCAGCTTAAGTGTACATTACCCATATTCTTCTTTCAACTCAGAAAGGGAACAGGGAGAGCTGCTGATCTTGCTGTCTCCAATGCCATGGGCAAGCAGAATAATTAAATGATAAGACCTCAATCTAAAGTTTCTTTCTTACAGGTGGTGGCTCACGCCTGTAATCCCGGCACTTTGGGAGGCTGAGGCGGGTGGATCACCTGAGGTCAGGAGTTCCAGATCAGCCTGGCCAACACGGTGAGACCTCATTTCTACTGAAAATACAAAAATTAGCCGGGCATGGTAGTATGTGTCTGTAATCCATCCTGGGTGAAAAGAGCAAAACTCTGTCTCAAAGAAAAAGAAATTTTTTTTTGTTTTGGTTTTGAGACAGGGTCTCACTTTGTTGCCCAGGCTGGAGTGCAGTGGTGCAATCTCGGCTCACTGCAACCTCCACCTCCTGGGTTCAAGCGATTCTCCTGCCTCAGACTTCTGAGTAGCTGGGATTACAGGCACGTGCTACCATGCCTGGCTAATTTTTGTATTTTTTAGTAGAAATGAGGTCTCACCACATTGGCCAGGCTGGTCTCGAACTCCTGAGCTCAAGGAATCTGTCTGCTTCAGCCTTCCAAAGTGCTGGAATTACAGGCACGAGCCACCATGCGGGGCCTAAAGTTTCTTAATATCTATAAATGTAGAACGAGGTTTCACTTCTGGCTAAGGGAGTCACCGCCCCCATCCTGACTCTACCCAAGCGCCAAGCTAAGCAACACTCACAGTGGAATTTCTGTACAACCACTGCTATTAATTTGGGATGGTAATTTAACAGTCTAGGAAGGCTTGTTCTCATAAAGACTTCAACTAAGAACCAGCAGAGGTAGGAGGCAGAAATGTTATTCTTCTGGATACAAAAGAAAAGGAGTAAAATTACAATTATAGACTATGAAAGTGTAGCTGGCAAGGTTCTTTTAAAACCATTCTAAAGTTTGAATTATATAAAACAGGCAAAATAATGAAGTCTACAGCAGAATTTACATGGACATTTTTTGGTAGGATTACTCTGCCTTTAGATTACCGGGCCTGTAGAAAAACAAAATTTTAGTTAAATCTACTTATAAAACTGCTCTTTACTACCAAGATAATCTCCTAGTAGGATTCTTCCATGACATGTTGGTTTTAATCCTGGAATTCAGAGCAGGTTTCATTTTGGCTTAGAGAATAGACTTTTTAATCAAGTATGACAAAGTATAAACATGTCTATTACCAGACTTCATGGTCAGAGGGTAGCTCACAAATGTATTTCCAAAGGTTATTGTAGGATGTAAGACTTTACACATTAAAAAACATATATTGTTCACAACCAGCTCGTTAGAGGGTTTTAAGGAACAATTCAAAAGCCAGAGGCTACTTAAATACTAACAGTAAGTGGAAAAATGCAAGTGGAACCGAAATAAAATGTCGAAAAAGAAATTGCCTAATGAGATGATATTTTCAACACTTTCCTTTTCCCCATGATACACAGCCCTAATTTGGCTCCTAATTTGCAAGTCACACATAAACCGTTTTTCTATAGACTAGAGCTATCTAGAACTACTGGCCAAAAAGCAGAAAAGAAGAGGCACAGAGAATTTAGCTTAGAAATTTTTCTTTTTAAAAAGTAGGTATCCGTCCATGAGTGGCAATGGAGAAAAACAGAATAGGCTCAATGTTGAGATGTATTCACAGTGACCTAGAAACATATACACGTCTCTGCTCCCGGCTGCACTTGTGAAGGCACAGAGACCCCTAAATGGGACCGATTACCTGTGGTGTCCAGGTGAGGGAATAAACAAAGGTCATGAGGTATTTTCTTAACAGGCACTGTGGGCGGCAATCTGTCAACAGAGAAAATAAAACTATCAGGGACCACAAGCTTTAGAAGGAACTACTACATTCCAAAGTCTTATCATAATTTAAAAGAACTCTTCCAGAAATCCCAGATAAGAGGACCATTGAAGAGAATGTGTGCATGGGAGCAATGCCAGTAAGATCAGATGAAAACAGCATTTCAGAAAAGTAGTTGTCCAATTCTTTGGATGGCCCTGGAAAGCCTGAGACATCTGCCTCTGAGCGGCTCGCACTGAGCAGTGAGTTTCTCCCAGGTTGCTTCTGGCCTTGTCTCTTGCTATGGAATTGTAATACTGTCTTCAATTATATTTTAAACATGAAAAGACGTTATCTTACATTGGATTAAAGTCAGACTTTTCCACTTCGATGTCTAATTGAAAAACACTTTCCACTAACCTTTGATTTCTGACCTCCGGGCCCCTGTGAGTCATGGCCACACTAAAAATAAAACCTTAAAAGAAAATCTATAAATTGGCGAGTCTTCAAATGCAATACAGGCTTAGTCCAGGACAGAGTTCTGTTACAGTTCAGTAAAAATGTTGCTGAATAAATAGGTGTTTTAAAATGTAGCCTTAGGGGAGAAGAGGTGTATTAGATTTCACAGGGGTGTCTAGGTTGGTGGCATAGAAACCACATGGTTGAAAAGCTCCTTAAGTTCAAAGTCAACCCTTACAAGAGATCTTAGCAAGGCCATCTATACAGTGGTTCTCCAAGACGGGTCCCCAGACCCACAGCATTGACACTACCTGTGAACTTGTTAGAAATGCAGATTCTTGGGCCCCATCTCAGACATTCTGAATCAGAAATTTTGAGGATGGGGCCCAGCAATCCGTGTGCTCCAAGTTCTCTAAGTGACCAACACACGAGAAAGGCGAGAACCGTTAATCTACGGGTTGCGCATTTAGGAGTGATGAATTCAAGTCTGGATTCAGTCACAGGTGTGTTACGAAATCTCTCTACTTCAACATCAGGTGGATAACATGGAGTCTGGTTATGAGCCGCATACACTGCATTTAGAAGCAAACCCACAAAAAAACACCTACAGAACTGTTCTTCTCATTCAAATAGTGCAGTTACAGTTCAATTTCATTTTATTTAAATTTAAACTCGACTACTGCACATGAAAAACGCTGTTTTCAGCTGTCTTTCCATCAGTGTATTTTTATTTACTTAAGAAAGCAGAATCACGTGGCATGGAATGTACATTTTAGCGTATTTTAAATATTTTTCAGTATCTACAAATGTTACTAGCAGTTACAACTTTTCAAAAACACATTGCCTGCCTGGACACACTTTGTTAACACCCTCTTTCCACATAAAGTCACAATTGAAATGGGGGACACCCTCTTTCCATAGGAAATCACAATTGAAATGGGGGACAGGGCATAATCTGTATTTGTTCAGCCTACAACTTAAGGCCTACACTTTTTTTCAAATGGAATCTAATTTAATCTTCCTAAGTACCCCAAATCATATTTTATAAACCAGAGCACTGAAAGGCAGAGAACCAATGCTACTTGCTCAGGTTCACGCAGCAGAGCTGGGGTTGGACTGAAGTTTTCTGCCTCCCAAACCCAGGCTACTCTAGGAGAGGTGAGTAAGAAGCAGCATTCTGAGTGTGGTGAGGGGCTGCGAGTCGCAACTGCACCTGCCACGTGGGGCCCCTGCAGACGCTGAGAATTGCGAGCACAGCCAGCCATTTCTCTTAGTGTGCAGGTCTGGGGTCCTCCTCAGGTATGTCGAAGTGGAATAAAAAGTGAGCCATGGGAATCTGGACTGTGAGTGCGTTGGGGAGAAGGCACTGTGTCCTGCACATAACGGGTACACAACAAATAACAGCCACTATGTTCTACTGCTACCTCTACTTGGGTGCTATTGCTAGATAACACCAATAAAAACAGCCATGCTTCCCATCCTCCATAAAGACGCTCCAGTTTATCGGTACACAGTACAGTCTGGGGGGAAAAAACACGTACTGTTTCTCTGGTTGCACAACTGCAATCTTTCTCTTCTTTTGTGCTGTAGAAAAAGCAAAGGGGAAAAAAGAAAGTCAGCTTTGTTAGTGGGGCAAGTCCATTTTTAAAAATAGGTTATAAAGTAAAAAGGTACCCATTTTAAAGTAGTAATTTAAATGCTGAAAAGTTATGTCACTCACGCCACAATTTCCTATCAGTTTCTTCTAGCACAGGACAGACATTAACTCACCAGATGTCAGATCTTAGTACAACTTAGTTCATGTAATCTGATCATTACATTAGCTCCTTCATTTTTTTTTTTTTGAGACGGAGTCTCACTCCGTCGCCCAGGCTGGAGTGCAGTGACTGGATCTCAGCCCACTGCAAGCTCCGCCTCCTGGGTTTACGCCATTCTCCTGCCTCAGCCTCTGGAGTAGCTGGGACTACAGGCGTCCGCCACCTCGCCCGGCTAGTTTTTTGTATTTTTTAGTAGAGGCGGGGTTTCACCGTGTTAGCCAGGATGGTCTCGATCTCCTGACCTCGTGATCCACCCGTCTCGGCCTCCCAAAGTGCTGGGATTACAGGCTTGAGCCGCCGCGCCCAGCCAGCTACTTCATTTTTAAAAGTGCATCTCAGAAAGCAAAAGAGAACACCTGCTGTACCTCACATAAGCACACACGTTCAGATCAATTGTTGCAAGCAATTATCCAGAATGAGTTTTTTCCGAGAAAAATTGTGATGAAGCAAATCATGTGACCATCCCAGCACTCTCCCGAAGTGCTGTCAGACGCATGCATGTCGACTCAAACATGTTATTCACAAAAGGAGAACCAGGAGCTCACAAACACGCATGGTCAAATATTGACATAAATGAGCAAATAGTGATTTATTTGGATAAGAACATTTGCAGTTTATATTTATAACTGATTCGGATCACCTTAACAAAAATAGACCAAAGCTTTTGGCATCTACTAATTTTGGCTCAGATAATCCTACATCTTCCAACATAAGCATACATTAATTCCAACAAAACTTCCAAAGCTGCTAGAGTCTGGCAGGTTTGGAGTTGGAGTTTGCCTCTTTAAAGCAAAATGTATGTGCAAGAAATGCAAGCAAAAATGAGTAAGAAAAATACTCAATAAGATCCCACCTACTCTTGACTATCGGACATTCAACTCCAGTTACTACTACAAAAAGGTCCACACTTAGGATCTGTCAGGTGAAAAGTGGGTCCCCTGGAACTTGTCTCCCCTGGTCTTTGTTAACGGGGTGAGGTTCCCTGACCCCCTGGGAAAGAGCCAAGTACAACAGACAGATCAAAAATCCTTGGAAACTTCACAGCGTTTACCTTAACCTGTACATGATTGTGCTCCAGAAAACTCCAAAGCACTTGCACCCTCCCAAATCCATGTGAAGTGGGGAGGAAGAGGATCTAGGACATCAGATTCTGTTTGAGGGATAACAAGGACAAAGGAGATTGGAACCCCAACCCCAGGACAACACTCAGGTTGGGGAGAACCTACTGGTCATGCTGGCTGAGCAAGGTCAGAATCAACAGCACATTTTTTTTTTTTTTTTTTTTTGAGACAGAGCAGAGTATCGCTCTGTTGCCCAGACTGGAATGCAGTGGCGTGATCTCAGTTCACTGCAACCTCTGCCTCCCAGATTCAAGCGATTCTCGTGCCTCAGCCCTCCAAGTAGCCGGAATGACAGGCATGTGCCACTATGCCTGGTTAATTTTTTGTATTTTTAGTAGAGATGGGGTTGTGCCATGTTGGCCGGGCTGGTCTCGAGCTCCTGACCTCAGGTGATCCACCTGCCTCAGCCTCCCAATGTGCTGGGATTACAGACGTGAGCCACCATGCCTGGCCAGAATCTGCATCATTTTAAGAGACAGGGGGAAAGAATGTCCCGATATTAAAATAATTGTTGTACACTCAACGTTTTAGAAATATTTTTAAGTAAGGGGAAACTATTACTCCAACTGAATCAGATCCATTGAGCAGGATGGTTTAGGAAAAGGAGAACCCCATAGAATCCAGCTGTCTCTAATGTGAACTACCTGCTTGTTTCACACACATAATGTCCTCTGGTGCTCTTAATAATGCTAACTAAAGGAGCCCTGAAACTCTGTTGCCACTGGGGAACGTGAAGTCAGCTATGCAATGGAACTGTGTTTCCAGCAATGTTGTGAAAATCTTCAGAAGTGGCCACAGAACAGGCTGTTAGGAAGAAGTTAAGTTGGTGCCTAAATTCCACCAAGAAAATGACAGAGATGGAATCTCCTTAGCAGTTAAAACCTGTAATCTCTAAGGACTCATCATTTTAAATAACACTTCTGATATGTATTAGGGTAGAATAATAAGTGCAATGATTAATTAGGTTAGAAGATTTTTAAATGGTACCATTTTGTGATAATAACCTACAATAATATGTTAAAACACACGGTTGGCCAGGCACGGCCAAAGTGTAATCCCAGCACTCTGGGAGGCCAAGGCAGGCGGATCACTTGAGGTCAGGAGTTAAGAGACCAGCCTGACCAACATGGTGAAACCCCGTCCCTACCAAAAATATAAAATTAGCTGGGCATGGTGGCACATGCCTGTTATCTCAGCTACTCGGAAGGCTGAGGCAAGAGAATCGCTTGAACCCGGGAGGTGGAAGGTTGCAGAGAGCCGAGATCGGGCCATTGCACTCCAGCCTGGGCAACAAGAGCGAAATTCCGTCTAAAAAAAAAAATTGTTGCATGTATTTAAATGTGCATGCGTGTGTGTGCACACATGTATGAATGGGCGTGTACTGCTGGGTTGTTTAACTGTTAATATGGGTTATTTGGTATTTCTGTAACCAAAGAGATGTGTGGTAATACGCTTTATAAAGCACAGCTGAAATATCAGCTATTAGTTACTGTTAAGAGTAGACTGTTTATTTTTTGAGACAGAGTCTCACTCTGTCACCCACGCCGGAGTCTACTGGTGCTTGCATGCCATCTTTGCTCATTGCAGCGCTGACCTCCTGGGCTCAGGCAATCCTCCTACCTCAGCCCCTAGAGTAGCTGGAGACATGTGCCACCCTGCTGGACTAATTTACTTATATATGTAGTTCTTTTTTTTAATGTATATACAGTATCTCATTATGTTGCCCAGGCTGGTCTCAAAATCCTGGGCTCAAGCATTCTCCTGCCTTGGCCTCCCAAAGTGCTGAGATTACAGGAATGAGGCACTGTGCCTAGCCTGGCTAAGTCTTTATAAGAATGTCAGTAAATTACTGGAACCAATTATGATTCTGTTGGGAGAAGCTACATGAGAAAAATCAGTTCTTTTAAATAAATGATAACAATAATATAGTATCTAACTTATTTTTTTCACATCAAAACAATGAATTGGATAAAAAAACTGAGAGTGATGATTTATTTTTTCTCTGCCTCTCTGTGACTTTCAACTGTCCCTCACTGTTGAAGTTTGTCAACCTGTGATATCATTTCATGCAAACACTTAAAGATTAAATGAGATCACGAAAACATGGGTTCTCAGTGGAAAATCAAAAGTCTTATTTGTTTTTTAGAACTTGGTTATAATTTCTTTATGAAGCTGCCGATTTACTCACGAAGATTACTGGTGTCATCCACCACCCCCCTCAACTGGGAACTACTTACAGACTGTTTTGTGTGGTGTAGTCAAAGGATAAGAATTGGCTTCACACCAGCCCACTGGGAAGATGTCCATGGATTCCACATCAACAATGACCTCTGGAATAGGAGTCTGCAGCCCTGCATGGGAAGTAGTTGAGAAAAGAGGTATGAACAGACCTTACCAACAAAGAAACAGAAGAACAACAGTAATAGAGCATCCCTAACATGGGGGAAAACATTCCTTTATACATCAAAAAACAAAAACAAAACAGCAGCCGTATGGAAGAGATGACTTTAGAGGAGACTTTAGTCTTATCACAGACACAAATGCTTGAAATACAAAAAGGCAGGGATAAAAGGGGTTCAAATAAAGTGAGGGTTTGGAAAAACAAAGATACTCCACCCTAAAAATCAAAGAGGAAGAAGGACTGTAGGAAAAGATTGGCATTGGAGCAGGATTGGCTGAAAGAGAGAACGGGCATCCCCCTTTCCTAAGAACAGCTCTGGGGTTAAGGGAATGTGTTGGAGCTTGAGGTGGGACCTCAGGGCCCACATCTTAGCCTTCACGATGTGCTCCACCCAACACCAAGTAAAGGCAACCTTCAATGAAAGAAAGTCAAACGTCACAGCTAAACGGAACCAGTAAACCTCAAAAACAAGGTTTATGAGCAGTGTACATGGCCAAGGCCCTTCTCTAGGAAACTTGTCAGCTTATTAGTTTGGAGTTACTTTGTTTTGAATTTGGTTTGTGGCCTGTAGACTTTGGCCATGCCATGGAAAAGTCACTTATGTAGCAACGTCTAAAAGATCCCACTAAAAAGTGGAACCTGATGACTATCACACCCTGCTTCATAATTACAGTCATGCCTTGTGATGACCTGGTTTCACAGCCATGAAACTCTGAAAAAGAAAAGAAGTCTGGATTTAACAGCAGCAAAAGTTTCAAGGAGCTCTGGCTACGGAGAGAATAAATTTGGAACCAGTTAAAAGAAGCACATTTGACACCAAATCAATAGTTAAGAAAAAAACACTTTGAACCAGGAATCAAGAGTTAAGAGCTCCATTAATAGACGGTGACCCATGGACTCTGACCCCTTAATCCAGCTCTGCTTTGGTTTCCTCATTGAGAATTAAGATGAAAATAACATAGTGGCTGGGCGCAGTGGCTCATGACTGTAATCCCAGCTCTTTGGGAGGCCAAGGCAAGCAAATTGCTTGAGCCCAGGAGTTCAAGATCAGGCTGAGTAACATGGCAAGACCTCATCTCTACAAAAAATACAAAACTAGCCTGGCATGGTGGCATGCACCAGTAGTCCTGCCTACTCAGGAGGCCGAGGCAGGAGGATTGCCTGAGTCCAGAAGTTTGAGACTAGCCTGGCCAATATGAAGAAACTTTGTCTCTACAAAAAATATAAAATTAGCCTGGCATGGTAGCAGGTGCCTGTAGTCCTAGCAACTTGAGAGGCTGAGGTGGGAGGATCGCTCACATCTGGGAGATCAAGGTTGCAGTGAGCAGTGATTGCACCAATGCACTCTGGCCTAAGTGACAGAGTGAGATGCGGTCAAGAAAGAAAAAAAGAAAGAGAGAAAGGGAGAGAGAGAAAGGGAGAGAGAGAGAGGGAGGGAGGGAGGGACAGAGGAAGGAAGGAAGGAAGGAAGGAAGGAAGGAAGGAAGGAAGGAAGGAAGGAAGGAAGGAAGGAAGGAAGGAAGGAGAAGGGAGGGAGGGAGGAAGGAAGGAAGGGGAAGGAAGGAGGGAAGGAGGGAGGGAGGGAAGGAAGGAAGGAAGGGGAAGAAAGGAGGGAGGGAGGGAGAGAGGGAGGGAGGGAGGGAGGGAAAGAAGATAACGCGGTGAGTCCCATTACCATCCATGTCATCTCATGACATCTGAAGAATTTTGAATCACATCCTCCCTCCCCCCCAAAACCGTAAGTTCATGGAGCTAAATACCAACAACCAAACACAAAATGGTCCTAAATCTGGTGCGAGCTCCACCAGCTGTGACTTTTCATCATCAAGTAGACATGGTGAAGATGGAGTATGTTAGTTGCTAAACGTGGGGTTCCAATTTAGAGTTAAGCCAATATATTGGTGTATCTCAGGTGCTCTGAGCATGGACAGCAGGTGCTTATACACATACTATCATCGCTATTCATCATTTTGAACTTTTGATTGGTTCTCAAATCAATTATCACGATTGTCAGTCTTAACTTTTTAAATGTTTAATTCCCCTATAATTTAAAGAATATAGAATTGAAAGGAATGCTAGGAGGTTTATAGGGTTTATTTTTGAACATTAAATAAATAGACATCGTTTCTTTCTAATATTATAAGACTTGACCAATATTTAGCCTAATTGCTAAAGGAATCAAACAAGAAAGAATATGTTCAAAACAGACAAAACGTAAAGAAACTCTCCCCAGAGGCATCCAGTGTGGAAGTGCCTCTGCCTGTCCTGAAGGGTGTGGGATTGATTCTTCAGAGTCCAACAAAGTGGGTCCCTGGGCAGGTTCCTGGTACACAAGGTCATTTTCTCCTCCGCAGACCCAAAAAGCATTCGTTTCTCAGCTACTCAAAAATTTTGCTAACAGGTTAGATTCATCTACTAAATATATTTATATTTCCAGATTTATATTTAGCTACAAATAAGATTTTCAAGGTCATTAAAGGTAGTACTTCAAAAGAAAGCATAAAAGTAACTTTATATTGGGAGGCTGAGGCGGGCGGATCACTTGAGGTCAGGAGTTCGAGACCAGCCTGCCCAATATGGCAAAACCCCATCTACTAAAAATACAAAAAATTAGCTGGGCGTGGTGGGGGTGCCTGTAATTCCAGCTACTTGGGAGGCTGAGGCAGGAGACTCACTTGAAGTTGGGAGGTGGAGGTTATAGTGCGCTGAGATCATGCCACTACACTCCAGCCTGGGCAATAAAAGTGAAACTCCCTCTCAAGAAAAAACAAACAAACAAACAAACAAAAAACCCAAAAAAACTAACTTTATGGCTTATACCTTCCTGAATTACGACTTCCATCTTCCAATGTTCCGCTAGTTCAAACATCACATCATATTATGGCTTTAATATATATACTTCAGTACAATGTACACATTAGTACACAGGCAGGTCCGTCTTTACCATACTTTAGAATCCTCTGATCAAGTTTCCCATTCAATTAAACAAGTATTTATGAGGTCACATGTGTCTGTTAAATAAGAACTGATGGAAAAGTCAGTTATCTATCACCCGGGAAAGCGTTCCTGACCCTGAACAAATCCCATTCCAAATAATGGGTACCCAGTCTTCATTTCCCTTTAACAAGCTTACGAATCTACATTTAACTGGCTGGATTCAGAAAACCATCTTTTAAAACAAACTAATTATTTTCCAAGATAGGAGACCCAAGAGCATGTCAAATAATCCATTGAAAGAATGTCCACAATGCTCCTCCTTGATGATTTGAGGACTGCCAAAAGTACATAGGCAAAGCTGAATGTTCCACTGAAGACCTGTATCATTTTATAGAAAAATCCTGACACATCGCTTCTCGGCCTTTTGGCTAAGATCAAGCGAAAAATCCCCAACACACAACACAAGTATGCTCAATCTCTTGACTTCGCCTAAGCGGCATCAGGTCAGTATGGATTCCACTTGTTTATTTTTATCCAGAACCTTCCTCTCAAAAACCATGAGGAAGCTTAATTCCCCACCTATGGGAAAGCACGTAAGTAAATCTGGGTACATCCACGTGAGGGAATATTCTGCAGCTATAAAAAAGAATCAGACACCTCTTAATATACTCATACATACAGATCTGCAAGATGCACTGCCGAGTATAAAAGGCAGGATGCTGAACACTGTGCATATATAGTATGCCACCATCTGTTTAAAAGGGGGAGATAACATATATTCATATGTGCATAAAATAAATCTGGAAGGAAATGCAAAATGCTAACACAGTGGGCGTCCACAGGGAAAGGAACCAGGTAGCTGGAGCCCGGGGGCACAGGAGTGGTGGGAGAATCGGACCCAGGATACACCTTTATGATTTTTTGGCCTTTGTGAATGAGTTCCCTATTTTACAACCAAGGCCTCCGTGATCACCACCATTGTAGCAACACAACCAAAGATACCTGGAGAAGAAAGTAAGACTCTCACACATAAATACGGTATTGCCGCAGAGGTCAGATTAATGAGGGGCCAATTATCATACAGGAAAACAAAACTACACAGCAATCAACATGGTGTCGCTTTCTAAGAGAACAAAGACTTCCCATACTCACAAACTAAATTCATAAGAACACAGATTTCTGATAATCTCTTTGGAACCTTAAGAGTTCTGCAGCTTGCTACCCCCTTGTCTCCGGTTCAGCAGAATGCAAAGGTCTACCTGCCACTCTCACTGCAACCGCACCACAGCTCCACCCAGCCGATGACACAGGGGACTATAATCGAGACAGTGACCTACGCTACCCAGAGCCCTGGGATGAAAAAGGGAGATGCTTATGGCTTGGGAGGACACCTGTGTGTCTTCCTAGGAACACAATTCTATCAGACTCCTAAAATTATGTAATTACTTCACTCCCAGCGAGTCATAGGAGAAAGCACGAGCATGCATGAGCTTGTGGGGAGAGATGCCACAGGGCTGCAGAGGTAAGAGGGACCCAGGGCGAGGGAGGCTACAAGCCCACCGCGAGGAGACAAATGCATTCCTCCTCCTTCAGGAAGAAAATCGGCACAACTGCTTCCGCTCAGTTAAAGGCTGGAATAAGAAGAAGGAAAAGAAGCATTTAAGGGAACACCTTGCCTAATAAACGTCCCCACTGAAAGTTAAAGGGCTCGGCAAATGCTGACAGGCTCAAGCGTGAGATCAACAGGCTAAACACTGGCAGAACGCAAAGCCGGTGTGAGTGCCCACAAGCAAGACCTGGATGCTAGAAGCCCCACCTGCCCTCCGGGCCTGTTCCGTTAAAAGATGCCTACCAAGAAGCCCAGTGTGCAGAGCCTCCCTGGGTCAGCTCTGGAGCCGAAGGCCTGAGAAAACAAAAACAAAATCAAAAACGGTGGGCAGGATCCAGGTGTCATAGGAAACAGGCTGAAGGAAACAACAGAAATGGGATTGGACAAGTATGTGGGGAGAGGGTGGGGGGCGAGGAGAGAGAGAGGAGAGAGACCACACAGTGGTAAACGCAGTGCTTACTCCATTCCAAGCGTTCAATCCTCACAACAACCCTAAGAGACAGGAGGTGTTTTCATCCCCATTTCAGAGATCAGTAAACTGAGGTGCAGGAAGAAATCAAGCAGCCGGTAAGTGGCAGCTGAAGGATTTAAACCTGGGCAGTCCAGCTCCAAAGCCTTAGAGAGCACCTGGGGTAGGCGGCTATCTTTTTCCTTCCTCGTTTTTATTTCTGGGTGGGGGTATGTGTCTAGCATCTGTCTCCCTCCGGCTAGGGCCCCATACAGTTTTTGCAGAATTCCCACCATGTAGTAGCTGTTGCCTGCTGCTACAGGAGAAGCCAGGTCAACCCCGGACCTGCAGGCAGATGAGGGCAGGCTCGAGACCCCTTCAGTGAGAACGTGCTCACCGGGAAGTCACAAGCATCACAGTGGCAGCTGAAAAACCTGAACTTTGCTGTGGTTCCTGCTGCAGAGCCTTCTGGAGAGGCGATTTCCCGGCCTCCGGTCAACAGTCTTCCCAAATCATTCCCAACGGACTTACGACAGCCAGAGCCAGTCCTGCTGCTGGCCTCCAAAACCTAACAGAGCACCAGCCTTCCAAACAAACACCTGTGGCGGGGTTAAACGCCTCTTCCCCGAGACAGCTCCTGCGGCTCACCTGCTCTAACTGCCTGGAAAATACTGTTCTTGTATTCTCAGCTGCTGAAGCAGCTTCTCCCACTAAGGTTTCATACAGGCCATGCTTCTTCTTTTTTAAGGTTTTAAAACCACCCACCCTGGCTTGAAATGTAATTATTTTCACATTCACATGTTCCCTTGTTTGAGTTTTGCAAAGATCTCCAAAATGTGTATTAACCACCTGACCTTTTTGCCAGTTACGGAAAAACTTAAGGGCTGTGTTCTGCACCTGGTCTCCTAAACATACCAGGTGGGCTCAGATGGGTTTCTCTGAACCACACCATGCCTTCCCCATTTGACCTACTGAGTGCTTTAGAAACTCTAGGCTGCACGAGAAACATCTGGGGAGGGAGACTTTGCAAATGCAGATTCCCAGACACGGCTACGAGACTCGGAGGCATTAGGTCTGGGAGAAACGTGCATGCTAATAGGACCCCGTTGACTTGGATGTGGAGGGCAGTTTGCTGGAACTCGGTCATCAGTCATACAGACAAACCTGTCAAGGAGTTTCTGAATTTTAGCTGCCAGCATAAAAGGTCTCACTGTCCCCAAATTCGGTTGGCCAAACAGCAGTTCTTAACAGACTGCTGTATCTTAAATCGCTATTTCATTCAGGAATACACATTTTATTTCTTCCTCATATCTACTCAGCAAATGCTGAGTGAGCAAAGTGCACAGGACTGTCTGTAAAAACATGGTACTTTTTTGTCAGGCACACGGAGAGGAGCAGAGCCCTGTGGAACGGTGCCCAGCACCAATAACCAAATCAGGAGGCTTGCAGACACGAGTGCTCCTTTTGGCTGGATCACAGGCTCCTGCAGGTGGCAAATATGAAGAGAAAAGTGCTGCCTAATAATAATACCAGCTATCTCCATTCACTGAGTAATGACTACTACGAGCTAACCGTGACTCTTACACTCTATCAACATTCGTCCACTCGCCACCATCCTATAAGAGACTCTGTCACTAGCTTTTATACAGCTGTACAAATAAAAAAGATTTTACACCTAAAAAGTGCCAAGGTCACACATCCTGGAAGCATATGTGCCTACAGAGGATGGGTCGCTGAGTGGCATGTTACGGAATTTAGTCCCTACTTGATAGCAAAGACTTGGAACCAAGCCAAACGCCCATCAATGACAGACTGGATAAGGAAACTGTGGCACATATACACCATGGAATACTATGCAGCCATAAAAAAGAATGAGTTCATGTCCTTTGCAGGGACATGGATGAAGCTGGAAACCATCATCCTCAGCAAACTGACACAGGAACAGAAAAGCAAACACTGCATGTTCTCACTCATAAGTGAGACTTGAACAATAAGAGCACATGGACACAGGGAGGGGAACATCACACACTGGGGTCTGTCAGGGGGTGGGGGTAAGGGAAGGGAGAGCATTAGGACAAATACTTATTACATGCGGGGCTTAAAGCCTAGATGACGGGTTGACAGGTGCAGCAAACCACCATGGCACATGTATACCTACGTAACAAACCTGCACGTTCTGCACATGTATCCCCGAACTTCAAGTAAAATTAAAAAATTAAAAAAAAAAAAAAAGAAACACAGACCTACTGTGTATCAGGAGGAAGGCAATGCCTGTATTTTACAGAAATAACCTCAAAGCCCCGTGAAGAGGGCAGAGAGAGCAGGTAGGAGGCGGCTGAAATCACAGAGCCAGGGAGGAGGGCCTGAGTGCAATGTGGGGGCCGGAAGAGGACAGGCGGAGGCCTGGACTAAAGTGACTCATGGGTTGTGGGGGGCTGTGGGAGGGCAGGAATTATTGTAGAGTTTCTAACTTTGAGGACGCCGTGGCTTCCGACTTGGGTGAATAATGGCGTCATTCGTCAGGCAGGACACTCACGGAGAAGAGCAGAGACGGGTTCTGTTGGTTCTGCCAGTGAGTTCTGTTCTGGAAATGCTGCTGCCACGTGGAGATGTTTTGCAGGGGATGGAAAGGGAGTTGTGAGTGTGATGCCATGGGCGCGGGCACTCAGATCCATGTGTGATGCCACAGGCAGAGGCACTCAGATCCGTGTGCGATGCCATGGGCGCGGGCGCTCAGATCCGTGTGTGATGCCATGGGCGCAGGTGGTCAGATCCGTGTGTGATGCCATGGGCGCGGGTGGTCAGATCCATGTGTGATGCCATGGGCGTGGGCGCTCAGATCCGTGTGCACAGCATGACCATCCGAAGCCACAGAGAACAAGGCCCTGCTGGGCACAGGCGGCTGAAAAGCAGGACTGGGGGTATTCTAACCTCCACATTGGAGAAAAGCAGAGTGAAGGAGAGGCCAAGAAAAGTCATCTGGGGAGGAGCTGACGGTAGGAAGGGAGCCCTGCCACCCCAGGACTTCGCAGAAGATGGAGGAGACAGAGGAGCAACCGAGGAAGGGCAAGCATTGCCACGAGGAAAGGAGTGGGAATGTTCAGAGACAGAAGTTACCAAGGGTGGTAGAAACGTACTAAAAATAAAACATCACGAGTAAAAAGCAAGAAACAACTAACCAAAGCAGGAAATGGAGAATATACGTGATCCCTCTTAACAAGAGGTTAAGAAAACATCCAGCATCTTCCGGCCACCACTCCTATGAACACAGGCCACTGCAGCAGGTGAAGAGAGGGCAGTGGCCCCGCCAGGTTGGGGAACTTCCCCTGCGGGTTGCTGTGCTGTGTCCCTGCCTTGGAGGCTGGGTACAAACGAAGCAAGCAGAGAAGGAAAGGCCAGTGTAACAGCATGAGTTCAGAGAACCATCCCACCTCCACCAACGGGCTGAGACCCAGTCAGATAAATGGGAAGACGCCATCAGACAATTCCAGAGTGATGCATTTCTTAAGATGGGCAAAGGAGAGATTAGATTTATTCCTGAGCTATCACTGCTTCTTGTGTTTAAATACCTATGAGGAAATTCTACAGACTTATGGGATCCCCACACTGCTCCCCAAACACACTTGTGGAAATCAGAAACTGCACACGTACCGGACCTGCCTTGCACGTAAGTGCTGTGCTTGTCAGTGTGGAATGTGAGGTTCATGGTACAAGGAGGCAATTCCTGAACTCCAAAAACTCACTGTCCAAAGCTGTACACAGCACAGATTCCTAGCTTGATACCTGTAGGGTGTGTTTTGTCATTATTTCTTTTTTCCACCCATTCAAAGCACAAAAACACTAAATGCAGATTCCCTGCCTGTTTTAATTTATAACAGGGCTCCCCAATTCAAAACTGGGTTTTGTTATTCGCATTCTAAAGCTCTCTTCAACAATTTATGCAGTGGTAATAACTGAAAGAGCTAAATAACTCAGAAGTAAGGAAGTCTGCTTGTCTTCCTAACTCTTGTGACATGAAAGGCATTTCTGCCTCAACTAAAAGGCTAAAATAGCACTGGGGAAGAGAGGGCTGATCACATTCCTTCTAAAAAGAAGGAAAAGTGTATGAATCATGATGAGGACAAAAATAGAGAAAACAGGCTGGGCACGGTGGCTCACACCTGTAATCCCAGCACTTTGGGAGGCCAAGGTGGGCAGATCACTTGAGCCCAGGAGTTTGAGACCACCCTGGGCAACATAGTGGGACCCCCATCTCTACTAAAAATACAAAAGAAACTAGTCAGGTGTGGTGGCACGTGCCTGAAATCGCAGCTACTCAAGAGGCTGAGGTGGAAGGATCATTTGAAGAGTTTGAGGCTGCGGTGAGCTGTGATCGCACCACCGCACTCCAGTCTGGGCGACAGAGCAAGACCTTGTCTCAAAACAAAACAAAAATATACAGAACATCTTCCAAATGTTTCCTATGGTCTTGGACCTGTTTTAGGTGATCTCCATAGATTAATGAATGTTGCAATCAGGGGTTGTTTTATCCAACACAGTACATGGGGGCTCCAGGGCACTGCTCTGCTCAACCAAGCACTGGAATCCCTCCCTGGGCAATCGGACCCTGGATTCACCTGCACGGCTCATATCCATGGAGGGTGGGCCCCGCAGATGCAGCACAGAACCCTGCAGGGAGGAAAGTCTGCTGCAGGTGCCAGAGGGCGGCTGGCCGATGTCTGACTCAACTGCATAGACATACAAAGGGCCTGACCTGCTTCCCTCCTCCCTCCCTGCTCTGTTTGGCTTGAGGATCTACTAGAGATGCCCCCACACTCCCCACTCCATGCATCAAACACAGCAGACAAACTCGCTGGGCCGTATAGACCCCCGTGGGATTGTCTGTTCATCCCAGCCACCAGGAGCAGCTCAGTGCCTAAGACTTGAGCACATTCCAAGGAACCAGGTCCATCACAGAGTCTCTCTCTGGGTCCTGAGAATTTCCTCTTTGTTCTCTCTACTGGTAAATTCTTCCTGGAAACTCTGCTAACTGCTTTAATGCAAACTAAGCCCCTGCCATAAGTAATACCATGATTGCCATTTTAGAAATGGGGAAACCAGGGCTTCAGTAATGTGCTCAAGGCCACAGGGCCACCAGGGGCCTGCGTTCACACCTGGCACTGCCTGGCTCCAAATCGCCATGACTGCAGCTGACCCTGCTCCCATCGCAGACCCCAGATCATGGTGACTGATATAGTTTGGTGTTTTCCCACCCAAATCTCATCTTGAATTACAGCTCCCCAAATTCCCATGTGTTGTGGGAGGGGCCTGCTGGGAGATCACTGAATCATAGGGGCAGCCCGCCCATACTGATCTTGTGGTAGTGAATACGTCTCACAAGATCTGATGGTTTTAGAAGGGGTTTCCCTTCTCGCTTGGCCTCATTCTCTCCTGCCGCCGCCATGTAAGACGTGATTTTCAGCTTCCGCCATCATTGTGAGGTCTGTCCAGCCATGTGGAACTGTGAGTCCATTAAACCTATTTTTCTCACTAGTCTTGAGTATGTCTTTATCAGCAGCATGAAAACAGACTAATACAGTGACTCATGTGACTACCGAGCGAGCCTGCTGCCTGCTCCTCGCCAGTGCCCCAGCTGGCTAGTGCCCCATTTGCTTCTAAAAGTCTCCTCGTTTAAACAAAGTTTGTGGTCGCCATCCCCATACATCTTGTTGCCTCTGATGACGGCCTCAGTGTCAAAATTCTCACCACTTCCTATGCTTCCTCAGCTGGGATCTCCATCCATATCTTAAAATGCAACTGTCACTCTTCAAAACTGTCTCCTTCCAAACCTGTTCTTCCTCCTCTGTGTCCCTAGTCCTTTTAATGTGTCCCTGGGGACACTTCCAAGGAAGCCAAGGAAGCAGGACCAGCCCCTCTATCAACTAACTCTTCAGTCCTAAATTAACCACAAGCCACCTACATCTTAATATTCTTGCCAATAGGTGGCCAGGTCTATGAGGACCAAAAAGACAGTATGGCAAATTATGATGAAAGCAGATAAACATAAAGCATTATGATTGATAATAAATCTTGTAAAAGGCCATTTTCAGACAAATCCAGCATGATTTGACTCATGTGAGGTACCTGAAGTCATCCACTTCATAGAGACCGGAAGGAGGATGGTGCTGGTCAGGGGCTAAGGAGGGAACGGAGACTTTAATGGGGAGAGAGTTTCAGTTTTGCAAGATGAAAAATGTTCTGGAGATGGATGGTGGTGATGGGTATATAACAGGGCAAATAAACTTTAGGCCACTGAACTGTATAATTTAAAATGACTGAAGTGGTTAATTTGATGTTACATATATTTTAAAACCATTTGTAAAGATGAAAATGTTTTACAATAAAATATCTCAATGAAACCACCCAAAAGTTCTTGTCAATCTGTTGCATTACTTGCTACACATGAGCTAGAAATCTACCAGGTCTCATTTGAAGTGCAAGGTAAGTAGTGCATGTATATATATTTAGCCAGGTGTCCAGGAAAAATAATTCTGAGAAAGAAGACTCCAAAAAAGACGCTAAGGAAGACAACGCAGGCATGTGAACCTTCTTCTGGGCTACAGAGCTAGGAGAGCACACAGAACTGTTGGACCAATGTATTTGTCCCATAAAAAAAAGGACTGGAAATGAATAGAAAGTCACTTAGTTTGTGGAAAAGCAGAGCTGTGAGTGTGGGAGCCAGTGTGTGCGGCCACAATACTAGAGACCTAAGACTGAAAGTAACTTGTATTGTATGAACAATATTCACAGTTATAGACATGATAACGTGCAGCAGAACACTGACCTAGGAGAAGGCACGGCCTCCTTTCCGGAACACTGGCCCCATCATCATCAGTCATCCTTGCTAACTACCAGTGATTTCTGAGAGCTTCAGATTCTTTTCAAATATGCACTTAAAATGATATTACATTAATCTCATATATTTTATTCATTGCTCCCTCTTCAACAACAGCCCCTTTAGAGACATGCAAAGAATGAATCAACTTCAAGGGAAGTCAGATATTAACTAGAAAGAATCATTTTAATTACCTGAAAGTGGTCAATCAGTCTAGTGTTGAAAAGACTTCAAATCAATTTAATGCATGAAAATAACTAATAAAATTGTTACAAAGTACTTTATAAATTTAAAGTGTCAAGTAAATGGCCTATAATCGGAATAATTATCATTAGATAAAAAAATTTAACAGCCACCAAGTGACCATGCTGAATCTCCATCATTTTATCCCCAACATGGAGGAAAGGAAACATCAGATAGATAAAACTGACATTATGAGAGCTAAGTGCCATTAAGCTGTCACTTTGAAAGGTCGGTGCTCAGTAAGGGCCAAAAGCAAAACCAAAACAATTCAAGCAAGACCCAGGAAACTGACTGGAATTTTACTTTATTTGTATGCCATATCGTTTGTAAGTGATGAAAAAGATGCATGATTTTGAGTAATAACTACAGGTCATATCCTATGCAACAGATAATACTCAACAGACTGTTCACAAACCCACAAACCCTTTTTTTTTTTTTTTTGAGACGGAGTCTGGCTCTGTTGCCCAGGCTGGAGTGCAGCAGCACAATCTCGGCTCACTGCAAGCTCTGCCTCCCGGGTTCGCACCATTCTCCTGCCTCAGCCTCCCGAGTAGCTGGGACTACAGGCGCCCGCCACCACGCCCGGCTAAATTTTTTTTGTATTTTTAGTAAAGATGGGGTTTCACCGTGTTAGCCAGGATGGTCTCGATCTCCCAACCTCGTGGTCCACCCGCCTCGGCCTCCCAAAGCACTGGGATTACAGGAGTGAGCCACCGCACCTGGCTACAAACACTTTTTAGAACAATGAATCAGGTCTGGAAAAACGGTCAATGTATATTTTCTGATGTGTTTCCTAACACTAACTAGTTTTCATTACTACCCAGTGAAAACACTCCGGGGAATAAGAAAAAGATCTGACATGAGCTGACTTCTATTTCTTTGCGAGAAAATAAAAAATCTGTATTCAAGAGAACAGGCCAAAGAAGAAAACACTGCCCAAAATGTTACATATACACTAAATGTTGTCCATCACTCTTTTTTAAGACGTGGGAAGCCGTAGGGTCTGGTGAATTAAGCAACAGAGAAAATGTCAAGAGCAATGGAATTGAACCTCAGGCAGATCTTAATGGCTTAGCTAGCTTCTCCACCTATAAAAATCAGGACACTCTTACTGCTGTTTGTGTTAGGTAATTAACAGTCATAAAGCATGCTGAAAGTAGAAACTGCTAAATAAATAATGACTGACAAAGAATTTTAACCATAATGTGCTAAGTAATAAGGATAAAACATGGGCTTTTAACTTGACCATTTTTGTTTTCAAATTAATAATGCAAACAAGAGTCCAATCTCATTAAGATGGCTCAGCATAGTGTTACATAGCAAGTTAAATTTAGTAGTTACAAAGCACAGAAGGAATCTTGCTTCTCCAAGAGCAGTTCACCCAACTCTAGGTGAAGCTGTGAAAATAAAGCCATGCTCTATTCTTGTAAGCTACAGACATGTTACCACGTTGCCTGTGTCTACGCTTTCGTTAACTCCAGACAGAGGTCATTCTACTTGAAAACCCACTAAGCAATCAACTTTTTGGGAATCTCCATTTACTTCACATTGATTTTGGAACCCTAAACTTCAGTAACATTTTAAACAATTTTCTGGGAATTGGCAACACAATGATGTCAGTCACAATGACTGCTTTCCACATTTCCAGTTCCTTGTACTACAATATGTATGAGATTGTAGGCCTAAGACCTTTGCAGGCATTTTATAGATTCATAGGGAGGAAATAAAAATGGAGATCTTAGTATCAGTTCTATGATTTTCCTTCTAAACTTTTTATTCCAAGCGTGATATTGAGTAAGTCGTAAGATTTAAACTATGAACTAGGAGAGCTAACTTTGTTTTACTACTCATATCTATTCATTTTTGCATATATACTTGAAATAACTACTGAGTATTATGAAATCCTACGGAAAAAAAAATCCTATAAATCACAGAAAGATAGGAAAGCCTTGGAGATCAAATCCATTGTAATTATTTCTCACTGAAAACACACTACCTGCAAAATATGGTTTTCTACTTAAATATAAAGTCTAATCAGGATTCTGTTCACAAAATACAGCATTCTGTGAATTTTCTTACACCTGTAAATATGCTATAGCTATAAAGGGTAGTTTCAACATCACTGAACAAAGAAGCCTAAGTTCTGTTTATTCGACATTTGGGGAGAAAGTCTCCTCCAGGTACTATTTTGAGGAGGAATTGAACATCTACATCAAATTAAAGGATATTACTACATTAAAATACAAATGTACAATTTTGTCCTCATAATAACCAAGACCTGGAATCCCAGTTTTAGTGACTCACATTAATTTAATTATGATATTTGCTTTTCTAATCATAGATGTAAAAAGACCACTGTGTTCCAAACATAATTATCTTGCCAGCATCTCATTGCATGAAATTATTAGTTAAGATGAGAGCCTCTGAATAAATTTATATCTGATTAGTTTCACTTATTTAAGAACCCGGAATAATTTAAGATTTGTTTAAATGAAAGAGAAGTAAGCTCCTTCTGAGAAGGGCTGCATTCCTCCACACGTTGCCACGTCGACAAACTCTACAATCCCCCCGGCGACTGCTACCCCCAGTGAGTACGTACCTTCCAGGTGAAGCCACATCAGCCGCCCCTTCACACTCACAACGGAGGCCACACACAGTTCTCCTGGATTCCTGGGGTTCACAGCTTCAAGTTTCATGTTCTTCGTGAAACCTCGACTGAATGATGTCTGCAAGAGAAATGGGACCAACACTGAACAAGTGCTGACGCAGCAGGACAAAGCTGGGCAGATGAAGAAAGAGAAAGAAACGCATGCACATGCATCTCACATCAACAAGACAGGCTCACGTACGTGTTTGTCCTTCCCACCATTCATGAAGAAAGAACCAAGTGGTCTTCATTTTTGTTTCCCAGAAATTAGAACTATGCCTAGCACATAGTAGGTGCCTAATAATATTTGTTAAACGAGTGAGAGTATGAATTCATTGTCTTTCCAGTTCCATATGCACCCTTCCTTCTATGGGATCACTGAAGTACACACCATTTCCTCCACCTTCCTATACCCATTGATAACAGTGCAAGTGGGTACACGGAGTTTCCATCCGGCATCATTTTCCTTTAAAGGAAATGGGAAGAATATCCTTTAGAAATTTTCATAGTAAAAGGCCAGGTGCGGCGGCTCACACCCATAATCCCAGCACTTTAGGAGGCTGAGGCAGGTGGATCACTTGAGGTCAGGAGTTCAAAACCAGTCTGGCTAACACGATGAAACTCCAACTCTACTAAAATACAAAAATTAGCTGAGCATGGTGGCACATGCCTGTAATCCCAGCTACTCGGGAGGGTGAGGCAGGAGACTCACTTGAACCTGGGAGGCAGAGGTTGCAGTGAGCTGAGATCTCGCCACTGCTCTCCAGCCTGGGCAAGAGAGTGAGACCCCATCTCAAATGAAAAAAAAAAGATTTTTTTCATAATAGTGTAGGTCTTTTTGATGATGAATTCTTGTGGTTTTACTTGAAATTATCTTTATTTTCCTTTGTTCTTTTTGTTTATTGCTATTATTTATTGCTTTTATCTTTTTAAGATCACTGTAAACATTTTTACATAGAGTAAAATTCAGTCTTTTGGGTATACTGTTCTCTGAGGGTAGGGCTGTGAGACCAGCGCATTTCATTATGCAGCTATAACCACAATCAACACACAGAACCATTCCATCACCCCCAAAATGCCCTTGCACTGAGGTCCTTTGGTAATCAGTCCCTCCAAAGCACTCAATTCCTGGCAAACACCAATCTGTTTTCTGCTCTTATAATTTCCTTTATATTTCTTTATATTCTCATTATGTGAAATTTTTCCTTTATATCTATAGTTCTTAAAGTTTAGGATCAGAATCCCCGTTTTATTCTGTAAGTCATGTAAATGGACTCACACTATCTGTAGCCTTTTGAGTCTGGCTTCTTTCACTTAGCATAAAACATTGAGATTCATCCATGCTATTACATGAAATGGAAGTTTGTCCTGCTTTCTTAGCTGAGTAGTTTGTACAGATGCACTGTAGCTTATCTATCCACTTACCAGTTAAAGGACATTTGAGTTGTTTTCAGTGATTGTGATTAAACCTGCTGTAAACATTCTGGTACAACTTTTCATGTAAACATAAGTATATTAATCTGCTCAGGCTGCTGTGGCAAAATACCACAGACTGTGAAGTTTAAGCAACAAAAATTTATTTTCTCATGGTCCTGGAGGCTGGAAGTCAGACATCAGGGTGTCAGCAGGGCTGGCTTCTTCGGAGGCCTCTCTCCTTGACTTGCAGATGTTGTCTTCTCCCTGTGTCCTCATGTGGTCATGCCTCTGTGTGTATTGAGCAGTTTCTACTTTCAGCATGCTTTATGGCTGTTAATTACCTAATACAAACAGCAGTAAGAGTGTCCTGATTTTTATAGGTGGAGAAACTAGCTAAGCCATTAAGATCATCTTCTTCATCTTCTTTTTTTTTTTTTTTTTTTAGACAGGGTCTCATTTGTCACCCAGGCTTGAGTGTAGTGGCATGATCTCGGCTCACTGCAACCTCTGCCTCCTGGGTTCAAGCGATTATCCTGCCTCAGCATCCTGAGTAGATGGGACTATAGGAATGCCCCACCACGCCCAACTAATTTTTTTTGTATTTTTAGTAGAGCTGGGGTTTCACCATGTTGGCCAGGCTGATCTTGAACTCCTGATATCAAGTGATCTGCCCACCTTGGCCTCCCAAAGTGCTGTGATTACACGTTTGAACCACTGAGCCTGGCCCCCTCTTTTCTTATGAGGACATCAGTCACACTGGATGAGGGTCTACCCATAGGACCTCATTTTATTTTAATCACTTCTTTAAAAACTATATCTCCAAAGACACTCACATGCTGAGGTATTGAGGGTTAGGATTTGAACATATGAATTTGGGGGAGGCACAATCCAACCCATGCCATTAAGTTTGCCTTTCTCTAGAGATGGGGCTGCTAGACCATATGGTAAATGAATGTTTAACCTTCTAGGAAGCTGCCAAAATGTTTGCCAAAGTTACTACAGCATTTTGCATTCCTATGACCAGTGTATGAGACTTTTAGTTGCTACACATCCTCATCAGCACCTGGTATTGCCAGTTTTTCCAAATCCAGTCCTTGTAATAGGTATCTAGTGGTGTCTCGTGGTGGTGTTAGCTTGCATTTGCCCTGCTGACTACTGATGCTGAGCATGTTTTCCCATGTTTTTCTGTCATCCATACAGCTTCTTTGGTGAAACGTCTTTTTTTATTCTTATTCAGCCACCTCTTCTGGATCTTCAATTCTACATGATAATTGTCCCTCAGATCCTGAGATTCCACTTGTCCTTCATTTCCCTGTCCATCTTCTTCTGTTTTACAGACAAAATAATTTCTATCTTCAAGGTCATGGACTCTTTCCTCTATCTTCCCGGTTAAGCTAATCCAATAAATTTGTTGATTTCAAATATTGTATTTTTAGGTTCTAGAATTTCTCTTTTTTACAGTTTCTACTTCTTCTCTGGGACTTCCTATATTTTCATTCATTAGAGAATATTTTTCTTTATATCTACAGCTCTTAAACTGTAGGATCAGAATCCTCTTGAAAACCTTTAAAAAATATAAACTTCTGGGCTTCTTCCCAAAGTTTTGATTCAGTCAATTGTAGATAGAGCCAGAGAATGTGTATTTCTGAAAAGTGCCCAGGTGATACTGAGGCTGCTGGTCTCAGGCCCACCCTTTAAGGACCACTGCTTTACATCACACTTAGTTATAATAGGGGCTTGAAAATACTTGTCTGCTAATTCCAACATCTGGGTCATGATGGGTTTAGTCTATGTTTGGTTTAGTCTATGTTGATTATCTTTTCTACTGATAATGAGGCTGATTTTCCCATTTCTTCTTTTCTATTGGGAATGAGGCTGATTTTCCCATTTGTCTTGAGCAATGTGGGAATTAAAGAGTGGATATTTTAAATGTTATGTTGTGGCAAGTCTGGATTATATTATATTCCTATCAAGAGTGTCAACTTTTCTATTTTAGCAAGCTATCACCTTGGTTGGACTGAAACTACAGACTCTGTCTCTTGAGAAGCAGCTCAAATCTCAATTGATTTCACCTCTCCTAGGCTGCTTGGAGTCTTCCTGGCACCTACATGATTCAGGGATCACCACAAAAACCTAGACAGAATTTACACATAGAATCTGGGGTTCCCAATCCTGGTTTTCCACTGTCTGAGTCTCCCCTCACTTTCCAGGATCTGTGGCTGCCCAAATTTTGTAATGTGGTTCATCAGGCCAGAGAGACAATGAATTTTATAACACTCTCTAAGTTATCCCACATGTTGTCAACTGTGGCTGCCCTCAGGCTAAAAGTCTGCAAAAAATGGGACAATTCCCCCATGCTGTTCCCTTCTTCCAGTCTCCTGTTTTCCTGCCTGCTTTTGTTCATGTTCCACTACCCTTAAATAGTCGTTTTTGGTCCTGTGTCCAGACCTCAGAGCTGCTCTACATGCAGAAGGTTCAGTTCAGTATGAGCTTACTCAGCCAATACTGAAAATATTATTTTAAAATAAATATAAAATTTTCCCAAATTGCCAACTACTATAAATTATCATCAGCCATGTTACAACACTATAGATCTATATACTTATGGATACTGAGATAAACAGGTTCCTATAAGGAACAGAGACTACTTCTTTTTCTGACTTACGGAAAGAAATCAAGGTAATTCACATTTACATGTCTTTTTCTAAAACTTAATCTGAAAAATACAATTATATCTTTATGTAACCTGAAAAAAACTGATCCAATGCATGTTAAGAAATCAACTGGCTCCATGTCTTTACGTTTCTTTGGAAATAGGAAGCAAAGATCTTCTAGGTGGGTTATTTGTTTCTGCAAGTTACCTGGTCTCACCCACAGCTATTATGTATTGAACTTCCTTCTGAAAATACAATTCCATCGGCCGCTTGAAAAACCTCTAAGTAAGTTAAAATGCATTTATCCTTCTTAACAAGGGAAAGCTACAACCACATAACCTATTTTCATTTCAATCCACCGCTTGAGGGTAATTTATGAAGGATCAATAGCAAAACTGTTACCTGTGAGTTTATTTACCAAGCATTTTACTGTGTCGATCACTTTCATAACAGCCTCCGTTAAACATCCCTGGGGAAATGTCTTCCACATATTCAATTCCACACTAGCTCTCCTCTAATACACAGGAGATGTGTGATTAAAAAATGAAGTCGTAACATGCATTCCATTAAAGAGCACTCGTAGCAAGCTAACAAACTCAGCAAAGCACCGCCAGTGCAGTGCATACGTCAACGATCCTCTCTATTACATAAACGGAGTGCCAGAAACGAAGGCATTCCTGCGGAACATGCCTGCAGATTCATCCAAACAGAGAGCAACTTGGTGACCAAATCCTGAAAGCTCAGAAGCCACCTGGGAATGTGGTGACTTACTCTACCACTCAAAGCCATGTGGACAACTCCTGGCTGCGAATGGGAACAGATGACTGATAAAAAGAAGGTTTAGTGGGACTGCGTTGCCATAGAAGAAATCACTCTTTAAATATAGAATGAGAGAGAGAGAGAGAAGGATTTTCTTCCAAAAGTTAATGGTTCTGGGAAGGAATATTTCTCTTTGTACCTTGTCAGGTACAAAGCACAATCTCAAAAGGGTTTTAGGGTGCTATAAGATGTTTCTGCGACCCTAAATGAAAGCAGACAAGCCAGCAGATTCTGTGACTGTGACATCAATACAATGAGAAGTCAAGACAGCACAGGACATCAAAGCTTTCAGAGTTAACCAGCTGCAGTCCTCATGGGGGCATGGTTATGCAGCCAGCCCTGTCACCTAAACACACACCACTTGGTTCTTCAAGATACAGAGAAACTGCTCTTGTGCAAAGGCAACATCATTCAGTGGCAATCCTAGGGAGAGCCAGGACTGGGAACCACAAATGGGAACCACAATTCTACGTGTAAGTTCTGCCTAGATTTTTTTACTGCTCCCTGGATCACGCAGGTGCCAGGTAGACTCCAAGCAGCCTAGATAAGGGGAGAACTCAGTTGAGATTTGAGCAGCTTCTCAAGGTTGTTCAATCACAGAAGGATCCTTGATTTCTAACCTTGCTACTGACGTGCTTCTGTATTTACAAGTACCAAGTGACCCAACCATCAACGTACTGAACCCTCCAAACTCTGATGTTGACTTGAGCTCACTTTTGAACTCCCTATTCCGCCACCCCTTTCTTGCTTCATTTTTCATATCGTTATGTCTAGAACGCAAAGATAGGTGCAGCAGCAATGAACCCGCAAGCTCCAGGAGCACAAGCTCAGCAAACAAGTCTCTGACCAGCCAGGGCTTTGCACTGTCGTTACAGATCTCAATTAAGAGGAGACTATCATCTTTTTGTCTTAACATAAATTAACTCTCCTAACTAAAAGCACATTGAACACAGTAGACTATACATTTAAGCCTAATTCTTAAAACAGAGATAACTGATATCTCTACTCATAGTTCCTAGGGTTGAAGAATTATTGATAATTTTGTGAACTACAGTCACGTACTGCATGGTGACGCTTCAGTCAATGATGAACTGCGTATATAATGGTGGTCCCATGTGATTATATGGTTGTACCACGTAACCTAGGCTATGTGGTATAAGCTATACCATCCAGGCCGTGGATGAATCTCAAAGCTGTATGTAGCACAGGCTATACCATCTAGGCCTGTGTAGGTACAAAGTACACTCTATGACATTCACACAACAATGAAGTGGCCTGATGATGCATTTCTCAGAATATACCCCCATCATTAAGCAACGCATGACTGTAGTTTATAAAATGACCTCCTATACCTCTGTAAGCATATGCATGTGCACAAACACTCATTGCTACTTCATGTGTCACAAAAATCCTATTACTATGTTCCAATAAGCTCTGAATGACCCAGGTAGTTGCTTACAGTTAACAAAGCACAAAAGTCACTAGCACCTTACTGGACATCAAAGAAAGCATTAAAGCCATCAAAATAAGTAAGACTGCATTTTAAGACTAGGCCTCAGGAGCAAACACTCCCCTATCAGTGGGCTCATGGATAAGATGCTACACAGCAAGTGTTCCTCTAACAGGCACAGATGGCCAGCTGTCCACCAAAACGGGTCCTCTTCGCTCCAGAGCCCAGAATCACAGTCGGGCAGCAAGCCCAGGCAGGACCCACTTACTGGCCTCACCTGTGACGTGGTGCAGCCAAGCAACAAGCTTCCACCAGTAGAAAGTAAACAGCAGTAACATACACTGCTATCAGGCTGCAGTATTTAGAACTAGTGATACCTTCTCCTTCATCTCTTTTCCTTCTGCGGGTTAGGTTACTCACCAAGATGAGAACCACCTATTAATCAGGAAAACCCTGGACTCTTCCATAAGTGAGACTTGGCCATCACCTTTTAGCACATTCCAGCAACTGTGCATTTATTAGTCAATTTGTTAGCACAGACCACATCACCCTAGCAAATACACAACCTGAAAGCAGAGCTTTCCAAAAACTACAGACATTTTGTAGTTCTCCAGTGCATAGTAATACTCCAACTTTGCTTCAGCAATACAAAGCAAGTTCTAAAACTCATGGTAAACAAAATCTATGATTTTTAAAAATTAGGTAAGAGAGAAGCTTCTTACATTTCTGAAGCAGAAGGGAGGAGCTTCCTGCGCCCCATGCTGCTTGTGATAATCTGCCCAGTCGAAGTCCTGGCCAGAGTAACCTGGGAATGAAAAAACACAGAGAAAACAGTGTACATTAAGCAAAATTCCAGACAGATGAGCAAAATCAGAAGGGGTGTAAGTTTAGGCCCTCAAAAGATAATATCCTTTGATGCCTAACAGCACTTCAGATTCCATAAGCTCAGATGAAATATTTTGGATAAATTAAAGTACTAAACACAGGTAAACCATCGTTACCATAAAACGGTATCTGAAGCCAGGTGAGGAAGGGTGGAACTTACCTATGGTGGCGCCAGCCAGTGGGGGATTTGCCATAAGGGGGAAGAGCTGAGATGGGATATGACATAAAACACACTCTCACCACTCACTGTGCAGAAATAGACAATGACGTCTCCCTTATGGGAAGCCTGAGTTCATGGGAGCTCACCTTTCAGTGTCTTTACGGAAAACATGAGATTTTACTGGGGAAAAAAAAAACACTACCAGGGATGACTTTTAAAAAAGTAACAGAAGGCAGAGAAGAGAGCAATAAAGAGTAGAGGGTTTGGAGAGAAAGCTCCCAGAGAAATGAGGGAAGGGGAGGAAGGCAAACGTTGCCCTGACTTGCTAAGGCTGAAGGAACATGAGAATCGCGGGACGCAGCTCTCTGCTGCAAAGCTCTGGGGGCAGTTTGGATATACTGAGAGAGGCATCTGAACAACAACTCTTCATATACACTGAATGTAACCAAATACAGATCCTACTAAAGGGGCTTCTTTCTTTTCTCTTTCTTTCTCCTTCCCTCCTTCCTTCCTTCCTTCCTTCCTTCCTTCCTTTCTTTTCTTTTCTTTCTTGTCACTTCATTTTGTAGGGAAGGGGGAAGATGCAACTACATAAATGTCCATCATGATCATGGCAAGACAGGAGAAGAGGTGAGAGAAAAGAGGCCTGAATTATACCTAAGAAAGGCATAACCCAGGGAGGAAAATGCCTCTTAATGGGAGTCTTATCGGCACAAAAACAAACCAATGGACACGCAAGGGAAAAGGAGTGAGGTGTCAAAACCTTCCTGTAAAAAAACAAAGGAAAAACACAGCCCAACTGTGATTCGCTGACGTGAGTAAATGCCCCAGTATCTTCATTGATGGTGCTCTCTGTTGGCTGAAATCCAAGTGAAGTAAATCTCTAAGGGATTTCTTATGTTTTATTATCCAAATCCCCCAGGTTCTTTTCCCCGTATTGTCACAGATTCTATGAGTGCAGATTCATTTATGATAAGGACTTTTAGTTACTAAGTCAGATGCAGAGGGACTACGGAAATTCATTATTAAGGAAACTCAAGATACTGAAGATACTGATTGCCTCTACTTGTATTCCCAAGCAAAAAAAATTGGAATTATTTTCATTAAGCAAGCTCAATATATCCTATTTTTTGTTGTTTCTGTTTTTGTTTTTTGAGACAGAGTCTTGCTCTGTTGCCCAGGCTGGAGTGCAGTGGCACGATCTCGGCTCACTGCAACCTCTGCCTCCCAGGTTCAAGTAATTCTCCTGCCTCAGCTTCCTGAGTAGCTGGGACTACAGACACCTGCCACCACTCCTGGCTAATGTTTACATTTTTTGTAGAGACACGATTTCACTATATTGGCTGGGCTGGTCTTGAGCTCCTGACCTTGTGATCCACCCGCCTTGGCATCCCAAAGTGCTGGGATTACAGACATGAGCCACCCTGCCAAGCCCTATTTTTTTTTTTTTTTTTTTTTTTAAGATGGGAAGGGTGACAGTTAACCAAAAAACCAGCTGTGCTTCTCGGGTACCAGAGACCGACCCATGACCTTCTCATATCCCGCTGACCATCAGTGGCAGGTCCCCTTCTTTCTTTTTTTTTTTTTTTTTTTTTTTTTTTTGAGACTGAGTCTCGCTGTCGCCCGGGCTGGAGTGCAGTGGCCAGATCTCAGCTCAATGCAAGCTCCGCCTCCCGGGTTTACGCCATTCTCCTGCCTCAGCTTCCCGAGTAGCTGGGACTACAGGCGCCCGCCACCTCGCCCGGTTAGCTTTTTTTTGTATTTTTTAGTAGAGACGGGGTTTCACCGTGTTAGCCAGGATGGTCTCGATCTCCTGACCTCGTGATCCGCCCGTCTGGGCCTCCCAAAGTGCTGGGATTACAGGCGTGAGCCACCGCGCCCGGCCCCCCTTCTTTCTTAAGACAGCTGTTTCATTCTATAAAGACTGAAAATTCTTTCCAGCCACTTTCAAAGAAGTTCTTCGAGTTCTTCCACCTGCCCGTTCTCCTGCCCTTCTCTCCAAAGCTCCCCTCCAGCTAAATGGCTCTTGCATCAGAGGTTTCTGGACAGGACCAAAGTCGACTTTCTTCTGAACCTTTTTAAACACAACAGAACACATCTCACAAATTACAAGGTAATGTAATGTGAGTTTCTCCACAATTAAGAAAACCTTCCACTCTGAGTGTAGTTTCTCTGGAGCTGTCTGGATCAAAGCCTCGCATTACCGTAGAAGAATTAGCCTCAAGACACTTCAAGCGGAGAAGTTTCCTAACAGGACAAAGGGCCTGGAACTGGAGAAGAGGGTATCCAGGTTTAAGACCCAGCTCTTCCAGTAATGGGATGGAGCCAGGAAAAAGTAGATTAAATCTTCTGTGCCCCACTTTCCTCATCCACAAATTCACAAATTCACAAATTAAAAAGAAAAGCAGCTGGGCGCGGTGGCTCACACCCATAATCCCAGCACTTTGGGAGGCTGAGGCAGGTGGATCACGAGGCCAGGAGTTTGACACCAGCCTGACCAACATCGTGAAACCTCGTCTCTACCACAAATACAAAAATTAGGCAGATGTGGTGGTGTGCGCCTGTAATCCCAGCTACTCAGGAGGCTGAGGCAGGAGAATTGCTTGAACCCGGGAGGCAGAGGTTGATGTGAGCTGACATCACACCACTGCACTCCACCCTGGGCAACAGAGCAAGACTCTGTCTCTCAAAAAACGAAATAAAAATAAATAAAGTAAATAAAGAGAAAAGCTTTTAGATCCCTCTGCCATTGCATTCTGATTCAGAGCCACCATTACTAATTATTTTATTGTTGCTACTAAGGACTTTTTCCCCCAACTCTCCGTGGTTAATTCCCTTCTCTGCTCCTAAAAGAAAAGTGCAATGTGACTGGATGATGAGCAGTTACCTAACAAGGCATTCCTCTAAGAAGACCTCATGACTCCATCCTTGAAGATACATCTCTGTAACACAATGATCTCGTCTGTCTGGGGTTTGGAAGATGGACTTTGTTAAAGTCAAGATCTCCTTCTGGGGCCGGGCGCGGTGGCTCAAGCCTGTAATCCCAGCACTTTGAGAAGCCGAGACGGGCGGTTCACGAGGTCAGGAGATCGAGACCATCCTGGCTAACACGGTGAAACCCCATCTCTACTAAAAAAATACAAAAAACTAGCCGGGCGAGGTGGCGGGCGCCTGTAGTCCCAGCTACTTGGGAGGCTGAGGCAGGAGAATGGCGTAAACCCGGGAGGTGGAGCTTGCATTGAGCTGAGATCCGGCCACTGCACTCCAGACCGGGCGACAGAGTGAGACTCTGTCTTAAAAAAAAAAAAAATCTCCTTCTGTTCCACTATCTCTTCCTGGACCTCTGCTATTTCCTGAGTTAATTTCAAGAGTGAAGAAAACTTGATGAGATCACTGGGGTGGGGAGGAGGGAAATGAGAGAAAACTATAGAGAAAAATAGCAAAGCATTTTCTGATACAGCCTGGCATGTGGGTAATCTTTATGGTCCATACATATTCAGGTAAAACTTTCCAACCTGGAAGTCACCGCTATTCCCTACACAGAGACGTTAAGCTGGGCTTTCTATAATTAACTTCTAACGAGCTTCAACCCATTTTATAAAATGTCATGCCCCATGTTTTCTTGGACCTACATTCAAGCCTTCTATCTATTCATCCAGTCCTCCACACTTTGTCTATGGAGAGCCATTTCTAATCTGATAATTTCTAGATAAAATCAAGTCTTGCTGGGTATGTCCTAAGCAACAGTTAATTATTCTGCCCCTAGAACATGCTCATTTCCTTGACATTCCAACAACTTAGACTCCTCCTTCCCCTCCTCCTCCTCTTCGGGACCTTTACTCACTTCATCACTTCAAATTCTTTTCCTTTGGGCTGATAATGAGCTCTCTTTGTAAGGCAGTTTTGTGACAGCTCAGAAAATAACTGCGACATAAAAACAAATTGCTGTGGATGGTATAATAGAGACGACAGGGTCAATTATACTCATTAATCAACAAAGACAGAACAAGAAGTACTAAGGCTTAACTGTGGAAAGGAAAACATGTTTTAAACCTGGAGGGAGGGAGGAAAATAGCAGAGGGGAGAAGAAACTGAGAGGAAATAAAACCCCTTAGGCAATTAAAATTTGCAGCAAGCTTCCCTGAGAGACTGCTGAACTACAACCATTAGATTTATTTAAGCTTTTATTAGTGTTTATTCTGAATGAAGTTTCAACCCTTACAGGTCCAAAAGGGAAGAGGTTGATGACCCATTTCCCTTGGATACATATTAATTGACATAAAACAGCTCTATTTGCACACATCATTATTGGCAGTGCAAGTGGACAATTCTTTGGAAAAACTATTTGGCATTAAAAAAACTCCTACCCTTTGACACAACCATTTCACTTCTGGGAACTTATCCCATAAAAGTGACCCTAAAAACCGAAAAAGGTGTTATACAGGAAGACACTTACGGCATTATGATTAGTAACACTGGAGGAAAAAAAATGAAATAACTTTCTGTGCAGTAATAGAAAATGAGATGAGACTTCTCCAAGTCTGTGGAATGCCACGCAGGCATGAAACTACATGTAGTTTTAAAAAATTCACAAAAATAATTGCTATGACTTTAGATGAAAAGACTGCTATAAACATACACAGAATATTAGATTTATATAAAATATGCAAAGATGAAGACCAGAGAAAATGTACAAAAACCCTAATAATAAATATTACAATAATTGTTGGGTGGTAGGACTCTTGGCTACTTTCTTCTTTGACTTCTTTGTATTTTCCAACTTTTCAATAACGATCACAAAATTATTTCATTAATAAAAAAGTATCTGGAAACACAGAATCTTTGCCCTATTCTAAATGATAATTAAGGCATGGTTGATCAATCCAGAGTCCACTCAGCACATGAAATACACCATGGCTGCCTCCCCTCAGCCTTCCTCCAGCTTTGCCAGTAGAATCCTGATATCCAGTTCCTGGAGGAGGTGAATCGGGACAATCTTGAGACACTCATGGTGGCCATATGCCCTTTTCAGGAGGCTTAAGATGGGTAGGAGATGGGTTTACAGAAAAAAATTCTCTCTCTAACAAAAGAGACATGCAGGAATAAAAACTCCTCTTCTATCCTGGGTGGCTATGAAAAAACATACACAATCTTAATAAAAAATAAAAATAGCAAAGGAATACCATGTTTGCTATCTACCTGGCTGGCAAAATGAAAAACAACACTAAGAATCCACCATTCTAAAGGCTGTCAGGAAGCAGGTGCTTTTATGTGTCTGTGGTTGGAGTGTAACGTTAAAAACCACTGTAATGTCAATTTGGTACTGTGTCAAAATCCTCAGGCTCCAGCAACTACTGGGAGTAACAGACACACAGCCTGATGCCGATAACACAGTGAGGTAAAAGCAAGAATAGAGGGGCACTCGGTGAGGAAAGAAGGCTCTGAAGATCTCACCACTGCAGAGCAAACAGCTCCATAGAGAGATCTTCCTCACCCCAGAGAATGTTTACTCTATTAAATGTTAGAAGAGCATGAGTAAATAGCAAGCTTATTTAGTTTTCAGTTCCACCTTCCTTGGAAAGGAAAAGTGATACAATCATCTTCGAAGTCAGCAAATACCAGGACCCAGATATGTGCATAAATGTTGATGCCACAGAACATAAATTCTAAGAACAGGTTCTCAGTGCTTTCCCAGAAAGTTTCACAACTCACAGAGCGCACTTCGGGGCATTTTTGCAATGCCTCTCTCTTCCGATTGAAAGCTGATCTTTCTCCTTTCAAGCCCAAGTTTTTAATGTTTTTGAGGCAACTAACATTCCTTGAACACCCACTAAAGCCAGGGGCTCTGTGGCATCACTTTAGGGGATGAATGTTCCATGGCCCAGGCAGGGAGGCAAGACTGCACAGACCTCAGCTGGCAGAACCAGTCCTGGGCGCCAGTCTGTCTATTCCAGAAAACAACTTTCTCAACGTTGCCTCCATCTGTTTCACAAACGAGTTTCTGTACATTGCAGGCTTATAGGCAGGACAGCAAAATCACCAGCGACTGACTAAAGCATTTGTTCTTGTCCATGCTGTTTGCTAAAAACCTACAACCTCCCTCTTGAAATCTTCTAGCTACCTCCACATTCTTGGGTGATATTCCATTTTAAGCCCTCCTTGATGCTGAGCTTTAAAAGTGACACTTTCATTCATTCCCAATTGAATTATTCTGTGTTTTTATGTTCATGCATGGAACAGTACAGGAAAAAAAAGAAAAAAAACAGAAAATAAGGAAGATAAACAAGTAAGATAATAATATAAGCACTAGCCATACCACCTTCCTTATCTTTTAAAACATTATGTTGAGAAATACTTAATCTTGATCATGGTATGACACTTCATATACTTCTCTGCTGAGGAAATGTTCCACATGTTATTTTGAATTGTAAACAAAATGTTAGGGGACACAGGTATGTGCCCAGGATGGGGTCTAACATATAAATATCAGCTGTCAATGGGCAAAAACAACTTACATATCCTGAAGAATGAAGTGAATTTAGGGATAAACATAAAAGGTTCTTAGTTTTCAACAATCAGAAGTATTTTCAGATATTAAAAATGATCCAAAGAGTTTACTATCCCAACTCTTTTCAATCAAAAGTAACCTTTTTGCTCAAGAATGAATCAGAAAGCTAGAAATGAGACTTGCTTCCAAGTCCAGTAGCCAGGTGAGACGATCTGACAGTCTCCCTACAGATATTCAGATGAAACACATTTTTGAAAAATTACACAGCCCAAGTGAAAGGAAGAAAATCTCCAGACACACACACGCACACACACACACACACACACACCAAAAACAAAAAACAAACAAACAAAAAACCTGAAAGAGCCCTGAAACCAGAGCTAAGCAGCCCAGCCCAGAGGGCAGAGGACAGCCTGGCTCAAGAGAGATGAGCAGGAGGACCTGAGGCTACTACTTACATGTGGCTCCAGGCAGCAGCGCAGTCTATGAAAATAGAACCAGACAAACTAAGCTGACTGGATCAGAGAGGCAACAGAAATGGGCTAAGTACATACGGTTCTGAAGAAGAAAAAAGGAGATCATGCACCTCCCCAGGGCAGTGGCACACATGGATGTGGGGTCCAGCTTTCCAATTCCATGGGACACAGACTAAGAAATTAATATCAAACTCAGCCACTCATTCCTTGAATAACCAGGGACACCTTCATGGACCAGACATTGTTTTTGGTGTTGGGGATGTAGCAGTGAACAAAAGATATTTTAAAAATACCCTTGACCCCATGAAGTTTATTTCCTAGTGGGTGGATAGAGACAGTAACAAATAAATATAGATTGAAGAGATGACTTCAATCCAGGGTACATGGAACTGCCACATAAATAACAAACCACCACTGAAATTAGTTGACAATCAACAATCACAAACCATATAAGGAAACAAACCAACTTGAGGGAGGGCCAGAGAAATGTACTTTAATGCAAAATGCCTTATCAGGAAAAAAGAGAGCTTCCACCAGTTTAATGATCTTGAATCTGAACACCTTAACACAACTTCAAACACACACATGCACACCACACTACACACCACACACACACACCACACACATACAGACACATACCACACAGACTTAGCACACATACACATCACATATTAGACACACACACAAAACCCACATATACACACTGCACAAACATATCCATCACAAAAACAAAGAGAAGCTAACATCCTCAATCTCAAAATAATATTTTACAGTACCATTTGGAAATTTACAGAACAATAGATAAAAATATAGTGAGGATATAGAAAACCTGAATACTTTAATAAATAAACTTGACCTGATCAATGACGTGACAATAAATCTGAAAATGCAGCTAAAACAGACACTACTGTAAAATACATGTACATTACCAAAACTATCTCACAAATGGTTAACCCGAGTAAACTTATATCCACTAAAGGAAATAAATTCACACTCAATAAAACACCAACATCACCAGCTCCAGATAGGTTTATAAGACAGTTTTTCCAAACTGTCAAGTATAACATAAGTCGTATCTCACACAAACTGTTTTTCAGACAGTTTAGAAAGGTAGCTAGATATGACATAAATATACAAAATCAGTGGTGTTCTCTTATACCAGCTGACAGCCAATAAGAAATGAAAAGAAATCCCATTCACCACAGCAAGCAGAAGGATAAGGTACCGAGGAAATATTCCAAGAAAAGATTGCAAGTTATAAAAAGATAATATAAGAAAATATCAATTTCTCTAAATCTGTAAATTCAATGCAATGCCAAAATCCAATGTGTCTCTTTACAGAACCTTACAAACCAATGCTAAAATTCATGTACAAGAATGACCTGCCAAAAACAACCAAGAAATGTTGAACAAAAATAAAGAAAAAGTGACTCAACTAATAGATATCAATACTATATTATTATAAAGTAATAACAATTTGTTCAGGGCTATACAAACAGACTGAAGAGGCAGAATAACAAAGAACAGGGTTAAGAGTCACACCCACAAAGGGATGAATCCATGACAGTGGTGGCATTATAAATCAAAGAGGAAACAGCAGACCATTCAACAAACGATGCGGAGACAAGTGGAGAAATGAAAAACTTCAATTCTATCCAAGCAAGAAAAATAAGATAGTTTTCCGTCCTCATGCCAATACAAAAATCAAATTCAAGTAGGTTGCAGATCTAAACATGGAAAAATAAAATTGCAACAGTTTTAAAGAAAACACATCAGTAGGAAGGGATTCTAAAGATATACAAACAATGCATACAGGGAAAGATGGCTGTTTGACTACATTACAATTTACGACTTCAATATGCCATTACAAAAACCATTAAAAAGCAAAGAAACAAGCCAGACTAGGTTATTTGTGTGAAGCACACTGCTGAGAAAGGATTCATGTTAGAACACATGAACTACTTCTATGATCAAAAGAAAATGGGTTGAGGAAGAAAACCACAAATGGCCAATAAGGGTAGGATGCAGTGCCCAACCATCCTAGTGATCAGGACCACCTCGTTGAAACAAGGAGATCTGCTTCACTCCCCTCAGAGGGGCCATGCTTAACCCTGGGAACACCGCAAAACAGTGAGGGTGACACAAAACGGGAATGCTCAAACACCACATTAGAAATGTAAACTAACACCACTATCTACGGAATTCCAGCAATTCCACATTTAGGAATATCCCCTGAAAGCACCTCTTACACTTGGGGACATTGGATGTACCTTTGAGGATCACTTGCAATAGGGAAACCTGGAAATGCCTTCCATGTTCACCAACAGAAAATGGAATTTTCAAATATTACAGTATATTCATAAAGCAGGCAAAATGAATAAACAATCTACATGCCCCAACATGGAAAAAAATCTGAAAAATGTTAATAAAAAGTTACATAAAGATATGCATAGCACATTATATATGTACATAGTCAAATAAGGTCTATTTTAATTTGACTGTAATAAAAACAATGATACTGGTAAGGCATAAACAAAGAAGCCTATGCAGTTATGTCATAAAAGCATGTAATCTTTAGGAGGGTGCTCACCTTGCAGAGGATGACGGGTGAAAGGGTGAGGTGGAAGAGAATGGGGACAGAGCTTCAATTCATTCAACCTCAACAAATACCTACCAAGTGCCACCCACTATTCCAACTACTGAGGATCACTGGTGGGTGACTGACAAACACCCACGCAGCTCTGGATCTTTCATTTTAGTGGGGGAGATGAATGAAAAACAAGACAAACAAGGCAAAGAGATGCAAATGTTGGGAGTGGTGGTTTGCTACTGAGATTGAACAGGGAAGCCCAGAAAGATGGCTTCAAGCAGGCAGCACTTGAGTCAAGACTGAATCAGGTGAAGGGCATCTGCGCAGAAGGAACAGCAGGTGCCACATCAAGGAGAGGAGAGTGACTAGGAGAGACTGCGTGGGGAGTCGAGAGATAAGGCTGGACAGGGCAATGGAAGTCAGCACATCTGGGTGCTGTCGGCTGTTGCCACAATCTTGACTTGGACGCTGGGTGGGGTGGAAGGCACTGGACAGTCTGAGCTGAAGGACCTGTGGTTTATGTTCTAACACGATCGATCTGACTGAAGTGTTGAGAGTCCCCTGAGTTAAACAAGGGGCCGCTGCAGGAACCAGATGAGACTCACTGGAGGCCTGAGACAGGTGGTCATGAGGAAAAGCAGTGAGACTCTGAAAATGTGAACAGAAGTCCCTGATGGATGAGGTATGGGGCATAAGAAACAGAGGACTTAAGGATGACTTGGCCTTCATTATATCCGTAACACTTTCATGTTTTACATTTTGTTGTTGAAAAACATGAATCAAACAAGGCAGAATGTTAGCATCTGTTGAAGCAAGATGGTAGGGCCATGAGTGTCCACATGTTATTTTCTGCCCCCTTTGGTATGTCTGAAACATGAGTGACAAAATGGATTAAGCTCATCAGTCAGTGTCTGAGGTTTTTCTTTAGGAAAAGAGAATACCACTTACGGTTCCCTGCTTTGTGTCTCAATAATAATTAAAATACACCTTTACTTCCTGAATTGTGTTAACAGTTTATGTGTCTACTAAATGGTCAAACTAACAGAGACAAATCAAAGTTGCTAACGTAAACCAATTACTTCAGCTTTTGCTCACACCTTTTACAGCAGAAATTTAAAGGCTGAACATTTTCTACAAAAGTTCCTGGGTGGAACTTTTCCTCCACTAATTCTACAACTAATCTTTCATGTTACACAAGAAAGGTTAATGAAATAATTTTAAAATAGCAAGTCATGGTTGATAACCTAGACACAGTTTTGCTTAGGTGATCCACTTGTTGATCACTTTTCATAGTGCCTATGAAACTGACTTACTGTTTATTGGATTTAAACTAATTGGGTAAAATTTCCAAGGTTCTAACTTTTGCTTACCAGGAAAATGTTTACTACACAGAAAGCCACACTGAAAAACTCCTATCCACTCTAGCTCTCTTGTCTCTAAGGTGTGAGGACAGATTTTTTTTTTTTTTCTTTTTAGTAGGAACAGAGTCAAAACAATGTAATAAAATGTCTGTGTTATTTGCATATCTCTCTCCTACACCACCAGAAGTCTTTCATTTCAACAGGTGCTTCCCAACCTCTTTTTGGAATCAAGCAACACACCATAATTGTAGGCAGCATGCCTGTTTTTAACAGCAATCTAGACAACCCAATACATTCATGGGAAACACACACACATGAAAACATCTGAAATCACTTGGCAATTGTATAATAAATCCCACATATTCTACATGTCAACCTAATAATTTAATTTAGACACAACAACCTTTTATTTTTAAAAAAGCTTCTACTTGCATACATTCATAAAGTGAAGAATGGTCTCTGAAACATCTCTATAGCATGACTCTTAATCCTGGTGTTGAGATGTAAGATGTGAAACCAACCACCTCAAAAGGAAACCGTAAAACACCACTACCACAATCACCACCACCACCTCCTCCTCTAAACACTCATTCAGTTTAATTACAAAAATAAAAATATTGTACTCTCACAAGAGAGTAAGGAAGTCATTGAATGAAGCCATGATTGTCTTATAATCACACACCCTTGTAAAATTATTCCCTAAAATTGTAATTCTCTGACTGCTTTGACATATTGACCATCTGAATCGTGTAAAGCCATGGTTCACTGACATGAATTAGGTTGCTTTAGGCCCCCCAAATGCTCTAGAATTACTAAGAAGGAAGAACATTACAAAACATCAGCAAGACAGAACAGCAGTGAAGTGTGGATATGGTTGTGTAGAAAAAGCATTAGATTTGGTATCTTAAGGCTGGAGTTTTTAGCCCAACATCCCTGCACCAGGATTTGAAAAGTCATTTAACACAACTGAGCCTCAATTTCTCTAGATAGAAAATAAGTAAGGTTGATGAAATCATCTTTAGGATCCCTTTCAGTTATAAAAACCCTCCATTTTTAATAATATATGTTTATTTTTTAATAGGTAATACATTTATTTAGATAGAAAAGAAAAAAAAGATAAAAATAGTATTGTTACACGTCATGTCTACCTTCATCCCTTATGCCACACTCCCCACCACTGTCGCCCATACCCCAAACACTAATAATTGTTCTCATTAGTTTCTTATGTAATTACAGAAATATGAGCAAACACTAATATATACTGTTTTGCCTCTTCTCTAACATAGAAAGTGTCATATGATACCTACTGTACCACTCACAGTGTATCTCAGACAGCCTTCCACATCAGTTCATAGAGACGTCCCTCATTCTTTTCAACAATGGCATAGATTTCATTAGAAGGATCTCCAAAGTCTACTTAATCAATACCCTACTGATAAGTACTTGAATTTTTCCACTCTTTTGCTATTACAAATAATGCTGCAAAAAAAACAAACTTTTATGCAGATGATCTCTACATTATAATTTAAGGAGAAATTTCCAGAAGTGGAATTACTGAGTCAGGGGGAAAATAAAAGTTTAGCAAAATCTGCCAAACTGCCTTCCACACAGTTTGCACCCTTCCTGCACTCTCAACGGCAATGTCTAAGAATCTTTATTCCTCCACCGTCTCACTAAGCTGAGGTTCTCCTGTTCCTTCTCCTTTGGATTTATATCTCATCTGATAAGCAGATACCACATCAATAGGATTTCTCTTCATTTGTGTTTATCTTATTATGATAAGTTTGCCCAAGAGTCCCTGAGCTTCTTGTATTGTGTGCTCTTCTGAGTTTATTCCTTGTCCACATTCCTGTAAGTTGCTAGTCTTTTTCTTATTGGTTTATAAGTAAAAATTCTACTATTTCAAGAAAACATTCCTGAACTGATGATATTTACCACATTCTTGAATGACATGGTTTGGCAGTGTCCGCACCCAAATCTCCTTTTGAATTGTAACTCCCACAATTCCCACATGTCATGGGAGGAAACTGGTGGGAAGTAATTGAATCATGGGGGCAGGTCTTTCCTGTGCTGTTCTCTTAATAGTGAATAAGTCTCACAAGATCTGATGGTTTTAAAACCAGGCGTTTCCCTGTACAAGCTCTCTCTTTGCATGCTGCCATCCATGTAAGACGTGACTTGCTCCTCATTGCCTTCCATGATTAGGAGGTTAACCCAGCCATGTGGAACTGTAAGTCCATTAAACCCCTTCTCCTGTATAAATTACCCAGTCTCAGGTATTTCTTTATCAGCAGCATGAAAACAGACTAGTACACTGAACTAATGATATTTACCACTTCCTGAATGCTTTAATGGTTTAAAAAGAATTATAGTTTCTTATTGGAAGGTACCAGCCACCATTACTCAATATTCTACTGATGTGCAGTATGTATTTGTATATAATATCCATGAAGAAATTTTTTTGAAAAAGAAAATTTTGAGTTTTTGAAAAAGAAAATTTCACTTTCAACAAGAGAAAGGAATGGTTTGGAAGAATGCATGAAGATAATTTCACCTCACCAAATATCACAAATATTTGGATAAAAGAAAAGAAATGATCATCATAACTATTAGGTATAAAAAGCTTAAAATATAAAAATATTTAATTTTATATCTTTGTACAGTCCTTTCATTGAATGTTTAACAGTTCAGTTACATTAATGTAAAACAATTTTCTTAATATCATAAAATTCAAGTATCCAAATAGGCACACCCATTTTCCTGGTGAACTTCTAAGCTATGTCAATGATCTTTTTATGTAATTCATAGAAAATGTATTTTAAAATTCTGAAAACATTGACAACTATGAAACCTCTGCCATAATGTGATCAAGTAGCCAAAACGCTGGTATAAATACTTTTCCTTTTTTTCACTCAATGAGGAAGTAGCCAACCATTTTTTCAAAATTCTTAAAATATAATAGATCCTAATAGTATCGAGGAATGAGCAAAGTCTAACCAAGTAGCATTTACATATCTAGAAAAAATTTTCCTTCAATGACACAGGACCCATTCCCCACACACGCTTCCATGAGAAAAGTTCAAAAGAAGCAAAGGAAGATGGCCCACAGGGTGTTCAGACTCTACAGGACCTACGGCTAATTCCACAGCAGGGAAGGACTTCCCACCTACTACTAATAGGTCGTTGATAAATATGACTCCTGCAAGGCCATATTAAAGCAATGAGAATCCTTCGACTTTTATCATTTTAACTCTGCTGGCACCTGGAGACTCCCACAGGTGTCTCCACTGGACAGTCTTGAAAACTGAAGCAGTGATGTGGCTCAGGGTGCAAAGCCAGTTCATACCAACAGAGAAACAAACACCGACGCCTCCTGGAGTCCTCACTGCTACCAGGGGACACAGTCCCAAGCTCTGCCCAGAGACCTATGATCCAAGTGACCCTGGGCAAGTTATATAAACTCTCTGGGACTTAGATTCTTCATAGTTCACTTTGAGGAGTGAATGAATTAGGCATTAAAAACAGTGACTAGTAAGCTGTGTTCTGTGTAAGTTTACTATACACCATTAGGCCGAACTCCATGACTGCACAACTTTAACCCAAAGAGTCAACAGCAGAAACGGAAATATTCAAAAGTATCTCCTCCGTAAGGACAAATATGGGGAAAATGAAGATAAAAGCCCAGCAGAGTACAGTCATAGGAAAGGTAAGCAGGCAGACACCACTAAATGATGCAGAGGGGCGAGGCCACCAGGTAAGATGGGACTTAACCTGTAGGAACTGCATGATTCTCCCAGTAGGGTTAATGTCCCAAGCAATCCAATCCTTAGAGATCTGGAAAGGTTAGTACAAAACCCCTTATTATTTAAGGTTATCTGTTAAAATCTTCCTCAATAAGTTTACTTTTCTCATCTTTTTCCAATTTTCTTCTTCTTACTATACTTTTATTATTCTTCTCTTAGTCTGACCTCTCATCTTACTACTTTCTTCCTGAATAAACCTTAGGCCTATAGGGGACAACAAACCACACTGGTAAACTCTAAGAGTGGTACTCACTAACAATGTGGTTCTTGAATCCCAATTTAAAATTATTTTAATGCATCCTGGCTCCCAGTGTAATTATTTTAAAGTATTATACCGTTTAATTGTTGGATATCTGAAAGCAAATTGACTCTGGAGAAAGCTTAGCTTACTGGAAATAAAAACTCCAAAGAAATGTTTCACCAACACTGTTACATTTGTAAAGCCACTTCTCAGACACTTTTAAGTCTTTGAGATCAATCACTTAGCAATGCTGTATCCTCTATGCCTACACAACAGCAGCACGTCTGCCAATAATGCCGTAACGGATGGAGAAACTCCTGTGGACAGAAGTGAGAAGCCCAAGGCCGCTCGCCTCGCCCGGGGATGGAACTGTAACTGACACCTATGTCAAGCTGATGAGGAATGCCCTATTTCTACTACATCTAAACCCTTTACACAACCAGCCTCCCCAGATTAACGCAAGTGTTACTTCAATGACAATAAGACACCCTCCTGAATCGCCAGACCCTGCACACCTTCACAGAATACAAACCTTTGGGAGGAGTGAGGCTGACTCCATTTTTAAGGCACCATTGTACTGGCAAAATCCCCAAAGAATCTGCATGGCACAGCACTGACAGTTTACTTGGTTCAGGTCTTAGGTCATCAATAGTCACTTGAAAAAAATGATTGTTAAAAACCTAAAAGAAAAAAAAAAGGTGGGGAGCCAAAGGTTAATTTAGAGTTACACATAATGCAAGCATAAAACAGCGGCAGAGCTTCCAAAGGCAATTAAATATAGTTCATCAAAATGATCTGAATACAAACCGGCATTTTCAGTGTCTATTACTAAATTAATTCAGCTGATAAAAAGTTAGAATTGACCGCTGTGGTCCTATTAATGGAAAGATAAATAACTAGGTGATATGGAAGACCGAGAATGAACAAAACCAATGGCCATAGCTTGAAGAAAAACGAACGGAGGAAGTCAGACAGACAAACCCCAGCTTTGATGACAGCCAAGACAGGAACTGAAAAGTGAAATCATCTCTCAGTGTCCACAGCCAGCACCAAACTCTTTACACCAGATCATTCAACAATCTCCAAGATCTGGCTTGGAGCTTTCTAGCCTCATCCTGCACCATGTCCCTCAGAACACCCGACCCTCCAGCCCGAGAGGGAATCATTCACCCTAAGCCTCACCAACTACGACACCTGCAATGCCATGTTCAAGCTATCAAAACACAGTGCATTTTCAAGGTGCATCTCGTACTTCAGTGCTGCTGATCTGGGTGGAATAAACCGCCCTCACTCTGTGCTCCTAAAATTTCAGACTTCAACTTCTGTATTGAAAACTCTTACTCCTTTCTAGACTGATAACACATTGGTCTTCCAATGCCATAGAGCATAAGTTATTAGAGGAGAGTGATGTCTTTTTGTTACCACAAGTATTCCCAAAATGCATATAAAGTGCTTTGTACATAGGAACTGGATAAATGTCCACTGAATATAAGAAGAAACATCAATGAAGAAATAAGAGCAAGGCATGCGGATAAACAAAGCAGAGGGTAAAAATCAGATGGACCATCTCTGAAAAGCAAAATGGATTTAAATAATTTAGCATCTAAAACAGGCCAGAAAAAAGATCCCTTTCCCAATTCAACAGACATAACCCAGTCTTCCTTAGGAAACCCTGAGAGTTTTACGAAGCTATGATTCCCGGCTCCTTCATTTTTTTTCTGGAAGCAATTTAGTTCAAAGCAAAGCAGGAGAGGAAACTCACTTCTGCTCTTCTCTGGGCTAATTTTGGTAAATAGTTTACTGAAGGTTTGCCTGTGAAAGTCAACTTCAAGCAACAAAGGATCAGATGGGGTCTTCCCAGTGAGGTCATCTCCGAGAGCCCTGTTGAGAATCTCATCCTCCCTCCAACCTGAAAGGATTATGGAAATCCTTCGACTTCTATCACTTTCACTCCTCTGGGCACCTGGACTCCCCTGGACAGTCTTGAAAACTGATGCATGGCCATTTGGCTCAGGGTGCAAAGCCAAGTGCATACCAACAGGGAAACTAACACCAAGGCCTCCTGGACTCCTCACTGCTACTGGTGGGCACAGTCCCAGGAACCCAACATCCCTGCCCTGGTGTATCTTTCTTCTTAGCATTTAATATGTAACATACTAGATTTATTTACTTATTGATTCTGTTTATAGTCTGTCTCCCCCCATTAAAATATAAGCTCCACAATGGGAACACTGTCCAGAATGGAGCCTATGAATACTCAATAAATATCTGTTAAATTACTGTTATTTAGTCTGTCTCGCATACATACACATACTCACACACACACGTATATAAAGAGCATGTGATTTTGGTGGAGCCGCGGTACCCTATAAAGAAGGAATTTCCACAACCGTTAAAATGCATGTTCACGTGGGAACGCTTCAAAGGAAAAGCTTAGTACGTTTCATCAAATCCATCAGGGCTCATGTTACTAAATGGTCCGAAGCAGTGTTTTGTGCTCTACCCAGTCCAGAACCCACAGGACTCAGAACTAACACCCAGAGCAGTTAACTGACTTGCCCAAGACTGCACAGCTAAGAGATGGCAGACACAGAAACAGAACCCAAGGCTTCTCATGTCAGTATCCTTTCCTCTAATCAATACGATGCACTTCGCTTACACAGATGACATCATCACCATCTGCCAGTATTTCAACACCAAGAACACACCCTGGCTGCACTGCTGGAGGTTCATCATTTAATACTGGATCCACCACACGCCTGTCTGCATCCTTGTCTGTTTGTTGTAACATTATTTACAAATTTCTTCAACAGTTATGCCACCAAGAAAAGGCCCAAGGCGGGAAAAAAAATGAAATTTTCATTGTGATGAGTAATGACAGCACAGTGTGTTCTATTTTCAAACATAATACTCCAAGGTACTTTCTCCATACTTACAGAAATATATTTAATTGTAAACATCTTCTACGCTAGGAGTATTCTGATACCTCATTACATGAAGATGAGTCTTGAACCTGGGGAGGTGCCTACCGAGGTTCTAAAAGACAGATGCACACATCCCAGTCCGTGCATTATACAATACATGGTCCATAAGAGAAGGAGGGCTGTACACAAAACAGCATGACTTATTTTATCTTTGCTACAAAGGCTAAGAAAAAGCAAAATAAAAAGGGAAACACAGTCTAGAAATCAGTAAAAATACTTCTTCCCTCCCCTCAATAAGATCTATTTAGAGAAAATTATTTACTGTGAAAAGCCAACTATCACTGGAAGTCTGTCTAACTAGAAAAAGATATTTGGGCTGAAATTAATTTTGATTAGTAGACACATTCTAACATTACATATTACAACTATTTAAAGGCATAAGAATTATTTAAAGGAATAAGAATGTGAGAGAGGCTGGGTGCAGTGGCTCACGCCTATAATCCCAGTACTTTGGGAGGCTGAGGCGGGCGGATCACAAGGTCAGGAGTTCAAGACCAGCCTGGCCAAGATGATGAAACCCCATCTCTACTAAAAACACAAAAATTAGCCAGGCACGGTGGCAGGTGCCTATAATCCCAGCTACTTGGGAGGCTGAGGCAGAAGAATCGCTTGAACCCAGGAGGCAGAGGTTGTAGTGAGCCGAGATCATGTCATTGAACTCTAGCCTGGGCAATAGAGCAAGGCTCCATCTCAAAAAAAAAAAAAAAGAATGTAAGAGGCTACCGCTGACAGTCTATGCACATCAACTCTGTTGAGTTTAATTGATAAATACCAGGTGAAGTGACTCTGTAGCATGATACATCTGCAAACAGATGGGCAGCTGGCATGACTGCAGTACCCACTAACAGAACAAAGGAGAATTCTGACTAGGATTCAACAGGGTACCATTTGTCCATTTTGGAAAAATATCTGACTACTGGCAGGACACACAGTAAAGAACCCCAAAGGCCATTTCAAATTAAAAGGTTTTTAATGGATGCTGGATAATCAGGAGTACATGACTTTCAACCTCCAGATTATAAAGCAAAAGCCACTATATTTTTCTTTAAATAAATAACCTTACATATTTAAAGTTTTTCTGATTTTGTTTGTTTGCTTGTTTTGAGATGGAGTCTCACTCTGTCGCCCAGGCTGGAGGGTAGTGGCAAGATCTCAGCTCACTACAACCTCCGTTTCCCAGGTTCAAGCAATTCTCCTGCCTCAGCCTCCCAAGAAGCTGGGGTTACAGGCATGCGCCACCATACCTGGCTAAATTTTGTATTTTTAGCAGAGACAGGGTTTCACCCTGTTGGCCAGGCTGGTCTCAAACTCCTGACCTCAGGTGATCACCGTACCTCAGCCTCCCAAAGTGCCAGAATCACAGGCATGAGCCACCGTGCCCAGCTCCTAAAGTTATCCTTGAAATAAGCTACTTTAATGGTTATAAAAACAATTTATGTTCACTAAAGAAAAAAACGTTTACAAGAAAAAACGTTTAGAAAGCATTTCATTTTTATAACCAATTTCCATATTCTGTAATACATTATCGCTACTAAATTTCTCAAGTGTTACCAAATCATAAATTTTTAAAAACTCATGACTCACAAAACAAATACTAATCACTGCACGAAAAGTGACTTTCCTTAAAGAAAATCCCATTTCCTTAAGAAAAAGAAATTAAAACAGATTTAAATCTGTAATTAAATTCTCCTACTGAAGTACACAAAAGACCATTTACCAAAACACACGTCGGCCAAGAATGCTGTTTCCCACACTATTTGTAAGAGAATATTTAAGGTAGAAACAAGCAATTTTGATTTTACCAGAGGTTTTGTCATTAAAACTTCTTTAATGGGGAGTGGATACTATACTTTTTAAAAAATGTTTTACTGTTTGTAGAGACAGGGTCTCCCTATGTTACCGAGGCTGGTTTTGAACTCCTGGGCTCAAGTGATCCTTCCACCTTGGCCTCCCAAAGTGCTGGGATTGTGGATGTGAGCCACCATGACCCGCTGGGATATTACAATCTTCAAAGACTAACAGATCATTATAAAAATGCCTTTATGTTAAAAGGTAATTTTATTCTGAATCTGTAGATCTTAGAAGCATGAGTTTTTCTTTAGTCAATAAGGGCACATGAGAAAAACAACACAGAAATGCTGAGACATGGGAGGTGACAATTTGTTTTGCACCATTTTCATGTATTTTCCAAGTATAAACAGATCATATTTACTACTACCCGTGCAGGAAGAACAAATTACCCTTGTAATGATTACAACGTGCAACTCATCAGTGGACAACTAGCAGAAGACAAGGAAAATTCACCCTATCCATGATAAGAGGGGGCATCTGATTAGAGTCACTCTGTGAAACCAGTAATAAAAACAGCTTAAAACAGCGCTGGACTGGAGGGGCGGCAATCTTCCTTAGCTTCGCCTGGTATTGCTGATAGCCTTGCACGAATATATTTCATCTGGTCGTCTTTGAGTTGAAAGGTTTAATTTGATCCACTCTAGGAGTTGGGTGGAAGAATGAGGGAGGAAAACTCACCTTAGTCACTGACGCAGGAGAGATGTAAAAGGGCTCGCTCATATTCACTGTCTCAAGCTTCATCCCAACTGTGAAGAAATGGCTTCGTAAATCTGCGTGATCCTGCAGGGAGAAAGATGAAAATACTGAAAGCCACGGTACTGTAAGTGACCTCAGCCACGGTCCGGATGCGCTCCCATTTTATTGGGCAACCGAAAGCTGATGGAAACAATTAACCCTCCCCGTTTAGAATTTCTAATTATTGCCAGATACCGCGGATTTAATTATTTTCTGCAGGCTAAATTGCTTTTCCAAGGGAGAGGCAACAAGGCTTTGTGGCCATGCTTAAATTTACCCTAAGCAAAAATTCACATTACACTGCTTTGCTCGTCCTCGGTGCTATCAACTGAAGCACGCGGCAGAGTAAGGGAGGCAATCCGTCATCCTACCACAGCAGGGTGTCTTCAGAAAACAAGGCCTCTCACTACTGGAGTCACATCTCAGAGCTTCAGTCAGCACCCTGTACCCACAGTCTGCCCCCACCTCCCGTGTCTAAGAGCACAGTGCTAACCAGTTACTGGGAGTAAGCTGGCACACAGCTTACCAGTATGGTACAGGTAGGGGTACTCAAGAGCCCATGATCTTTGAGATGCCTGGAGGTTAAGAATCCAAACCTGCCCCACGGACGATTAGAACCTGACTCCTACTCAATAAAGGGGAGGAGCAACACTCCTTTCCTAATAGGGGTCTGGCAGTTTTATAACCCGCTCACAGCAACCTGATGTGAGAGAGATGGGGCTTTCCTGCCCCTAAGAAAACAAATTTCAATATCCACTTCAGCTACACAGCAATGGAGGAGGTTGGCTGGACTCCGGATACCAGAATTTAGCTTGCGGAGATGGAGGTCACCTCATAACTCACGGTCTGGATAAACAGCGTGGATAAATAAATGTATTTGCAGTCTGTCCCTGAGGAAATAATAGCTGCAAATAAATCCTGCGATTTCCAAATACATCAACTGGGTGTGAAGTATGAAAATATCTGGGGACCTGTTACTTTCTTTGACCTGCAAATTGAAAGTGGGTTTTTAATTACTCCAATCACACCACTCTATATCCAACTCTGAGGACTGCACAGAACCCAGACAGACAGTGCCTGTTTCCCCAAAACCCCCAAAAGCTGGTCAGTACCGTCGGTGTCCGACAGGAGATCAGACTGGAAGAACTGCTTATAAAACCCTCAACCAGTGCATTGAGTTGCCAAGGTAACCAAATGTAAACGCCTATAGAACCACATGGACCCTTTCATTTTTCATGTCCCCAGGGCAGTCTGCAAAGGTCTCTGTATTGGGCGATGCATGATGAATGCTGGGGCCATGTCCAAAAAGGACATTAATTAGAACAAGACAGGATGCAGTCAAATATGACAAAACCCAATCAGAGGAACTGGCCACTCTAAACATTTACAAATTCCTTAATAACTTACAATCCACACTTTATAAAAATCATATGCATAAGGAAAAGCCCAAGGAAATAGGTGCAGGTGATGATCTGCATTGTTTATGTTGCAAACAAAGCATTTAATTTATTTATTGTTAGCTTTTATTTTAGATACGGGGTACATACACAGGTTTGTTACATGGGCATACTATACTCAGGTAGTGAACATAGTACCCAATAGGTAATTTTTTGACCCATGACTCATTTCCCCCTCCCCTCTAGTAGTCTCCAGTGACTATTGGTACGATGTTTACGTCCATGTGTGCTCAATGTTCAGCTCACACTTCTAAACAAGAACATGCAGTATTTGGCTTTCTGTTCCTGCATTAGTTTGCTAAGAATAACAGCCTTCACCTCCATCCATGTTGCTGCAAAGAACATACTTGCATTCTTTTTTATGGCTGTGTAATATTCCATAAGTATATATGTACCATATTTTCTTTATCCAGTCCATCACTGATGGGCACTTAGGCTGCTTCCATGCCTTTGCTATTGTGAATAGTGCTGCAATGAACGTGTGAGTACATGTGTCTTTTTGATAGAATGACCTGTTTTCCTTTGGGTATACAGCCACCAATGAGATTGCTGGGTCGAATGGTAGCTGTTTTAAGTCAGTAAATCTCAAAACTGCTTTCACAGTGAGGGAACTAATTTATATTCCCACCAGCAGTGGGTAAGTGTTCCCTATTCTCCACAGCCTCATCAGCATCTGTTGTTTGTTTGCCTTTTTAATAACAGCCATTCTTACTGGTGTGAGATGGTATCTCCTTGCGGTTTTGATTTCAAAACATTTACTTTTAAAGGTGGCTGGGGGAAGGCAAATCAGGAAAGAGAAGGAATCGAAGGCTACTGCACAGAGAGCGAATGCGGATTAACACACAGCAGCCGTCATGCCCAGGCAGAGCCAGAAGCCACAGCCGAGGAGACATCACAACTAAACCAACATTGACTCGCTGACATCCGAATTCAAAGTTAATTTGAATGTTTCTAGCCCGAAGAAAAGACAAATATTTAAGGTGATAGGTATCTCAATTACACTGATTTGATCTTTACAAATTATATGAATGTATTAATCACATGTACCCCAAAGTATGTACATCTATTACATACCAATCAAAAAACTTAAACATTAAAAAAAAGGATTAAAAGTGGGCTGAGTGCAGTGGCTCCCGCCTGTAATCCCAGCACTTTGGGAGGCTGAGGTGGTCAGATCATGAGGTCAGGAGTTCGAGACCAGCCTGGCCAACATGGTGAAACCCTGTCTCTACTAAAAATACAAAAATTAGCTGAATGTGGTGGCGGAAACCTGTAATCCCAGCTACCCAGGAGGCTGAGGCAGGAGAATCATTTAAGCCCGGAGGCACAGGTTACAGTGAGCCGAGATCACACCACTGCACTCCAGCCTGGGTGACAGGGCGAGACTTCACCTCAAAAAGTGAATGTTCCTGTCAGACACCCACGTCCCCAGTACCCATCAGCGAGAAGTGAGTCCTGATCATGGCTTTTGCATGTAAATATCCTTCCCCATTTAAGTACAAAACCCTTTCATCTTTGGAAAAGGGGAATTATTATATAAAACATGGCCTGAATGTACTCAGCAAGTCTAAGCCGTCATTATTACGCTGTTTGACAATCAGAGGTGCCCTCAGTCACTCCCGGGACATTCATAACTGTAAGTAATGGTTAACAGATGAATGTCAGTGTTTCTCAGGAGACTCCTTCTCTGTGCAGGACCCCCTTCTTCCTGCAGCCTGCCCCTCACCAGCCACAGCCACAAGGCGAGGCATTCCTGAGGTCTGGTGCACGGCGGCAGGCCTGGGTCTTCTCCCTGGCTGCCTTTATCACCACGGCTCTACTCAGAGCCTCTGCTGTTGGGGCGTCCTGACAGCCGTGGGGCTTCTGGTCTACCTGCCCTCTTCATTCCCTCCATTCCAGATCCTGTGCTTCTCTCTCCTCCACAGAACTCTTGCTCCAACCTTTGCTCTCTGAGTAGAGCCAGCTTTCTAAGTAGGGTTTACCCACAACCCTAAGCCCTTTCTACATCCCAGGCCCTCAGCCTGACCTTGACCACTGACTTGGAGTCTTTAGCCAAATCCACCCCCAACCTTTATTCTGTACTCCAAGTCCTCTGGGAAGGTCTGTCAATCAGAGCTCCCCGTGCTGTGTGGAAACTCTGTGGCCCCAGAAGCCCTGGCCTCTCTGTGGACTTCCTGTGTTCACAGTCGTTGAGCAGACACCAGGCAGTGGCTGCCACTCCTTGGAAATACAGCAGACAGCAATGTGTCCCTGAGATAACCCTGCCCACTCAGGGTTGCGGACTGTATTGGAAATGCTTATGGGTAATGACTTCAGCATCCTCTGCATCTAATTACATCTCTAGGTTAAGAGGGGATCACTTCCGCTTCCTGCAGACAACACACAATCTCTTCCTTTTCTCCCAGAGTGTCCTGCGCTCGGATGTCCATCATTAAACTCCCCACCTCTGCTCATCTATAACAATGAACATAAACATCAAAACCACGCATGAATGCGGGATGAAAATAAAAAGAGCATGACGTTTAAATATTCTTCAACAGTTTAAGAATAATGCTCAGTGGGCATTATTCCAAAAATTTTAGAAACTAGTTTCCCCTCTGTCAGTCTTGGCTCAGATCTCCTACAACTTAAATTATTTCTCCCAGGTTTCAGCTGTGTGGTAAATGTATATCGGTCTTTGTCTCTGGTACAGGACTCCTAAATCCTGTGGGATTTTTCAGGTGATAGGAGCTTTTTTCTTCTAATTGGTCCATTCTTGGTGGGTCCCTATACAGCTTCAGGGTGGGGGCTCGTGTCCAGAAAGTCCAAGGTATAATTAGAGAGGTCTGTAAGTTCATTTCCACCCTGTAACCACTAGGGAGGGGAGAAGAGCTGGATATGGAGCTCATTACCAACGGCCAAAGATTTCATCAATTGTGCCTACATAATGAAACGCCCACGAACACCCTAAATGACAGAGATGGGGTTTTCCAGTTGATGAACACTTCTATGGGCCAGGAGGTGGGGACACCCCAACTCCACATGGCCAGAAGTCCCTGTGCCCGGGACCCCCTTCCAGCCCTCACCCTGGGCATCTCTTCCATTTGGCTGTTCATTTGCATCCTGTATGGTACCCTTCACAATAAACAGGTAATAGTAAGGAAACTGCTCTGTGAGCCGTTCTGGAAAACTATCAAATCTGAGAAGGGGGTTTTAGGAACCCTAATTTATAGCCTCAAGTACAGGAATCCCAGGACTTGTGACTGGCATCAAAGTGGAGGAATCTTGTGGTACTGAGCCCTTCACTTGTGGGGTCTGCACTGCTTTCAGATGGTGTTAGAAATGAATTAAACTGCAGGATATTCACTTGCTGTCCAGAGAGTTGAAGAACTGGTTGGTGTGGAAAAACCCACACACGTGATGTTAGAAGTGTTGTGGGTAAAAACAGTTCATAAGTTACAGTCAAGACACTTCTTACTCACGGAAATGCATCTGCTTTTCTTTCCAAACTACACAAAACCCCTTAAACACTCTTGTTTCATATACTGAAAAAAGAAGCCAGACATTCTGAGAGGTCGCAACATCCAAACATAGGTATTTGTCGTATGGCCTCAAATATCCACATATCTTATCCTATTAAAGTTCAACTCTGTATTTCATAAATAAATTTGGAAACTATAAAATACGTTCCTGTATCTTCCAGCCCTAACTTCCACTTTCTGAAAATCACTTCCTAATCAACATCCCAAAAACAAAACAACAAAAAAAAACCCCTCTATGACCATGTAGACATCCCACCAGTTTCGAAGCTAAGTCAACATAATGGAAATTGAGAAGACTCAAGAATAAAGACATAACAATTAAGAGTTTGGCTAAACCTGCTACTCTAATGTTTATATTACTCATGAATGACAATTTCAGAAACGTTTTACTGCAAGAGCACGACAATATTCTCTGATGGGGTTTGCCACTGAAACTTCTGGCCATTGGAGAACTTTAAAAAACAAGAAAGATAACCATGCTGTATGTGCAGAACTTTCCAGTAAGTGCCAAACTCCCTCATTTATGCTACGTGGCTCACCCAAGAAAGGCTTCAATAAATATTTATTGAATTAAACTGAAGGGATGACAGAAACCTGATGATTTCTTGACATCCATTCCAATCCTATATTCTGTCACTCATCCAATAAGCACTGATCAGAAGCCACTGAGGTACCACACAGAAGACTAACAGTTATTGCATGGAATACACAGAACACCCTCCGTTTGTCAAAGGGAGAAGGAAAAGACAGGCAAGAACAGCTATGGAAGATCCAGACTGAGCAGGAACTTCAGAACAAATGTTTTTTACTTCTAGCATATAAAAATGAAGTATCACTATGATCACAGTAGTCAAAGGATTTATAGGTGTGAAGCTTAATTTGGAAGATGAAAACCACGTGACTCAGAATGATAAAAGATTCTGGGGGTGGAGCACAGTGGCTCACGCCTGTAATCCCAGCACTTTGGGAGGCCGAGACGGGCGGATCATGAGGTCAAGAGATCAAGACCACCCTGGCGAACATGGTGAAACCCTGTCTCTACTACAAAAAAAAAAAAAAA
>NW_012117733.1:187540-235785 GCF_000951035.1 Colobus angolensis palliatus | reverse complement strand
AAAAATACAAAAATTAGCTGGGCGTGGTGAGGTTGCAGTGAGCCGAGATTGAGCCACTGCACTCCAGCCTGGTGACACAGCGAGACTTCGTCTCAAACAAAAAAAAAGAAAAAAAAAAAAGATTCTGGGAAGGTGGCACAGTGAATTTATGCACAGAGACTGGGCTCTGCATACTGGATAGAAGCATTTAAATATGATCTAAAAAGCAAAAGAAGTCACTTAACACTCCTAAGGAATAACAAGTTTTTATGATAATTGAAGGATTCAACACCACAAAATTTCCAAATAAGCCAATAGACAGAACTGCTGAGTTCTGTGGTGTAAGTGTCCATCCATATTAATGTATGAGAAAAGATGCAGCTATTCTCATTGAAAAACAAATCTATTCACCCCAGACCACTTACTTCGGGCTGTTAATGCAGTCAGAGGGCATGCATTCATTTACACAAACACCCAACTCATCATCCTCAATATTAAGGACAGAGAGAGTTCCTGGGTCCTAAAGATGATTCGCCAGACCAATTACGTACTGAGAGATAATGCAAAATTCACTGTCGTTTGAAAGAGACATTCTTGGCCTTTGCAAAGCTCTAGAGAATCATTCACACTTTGCAATTATTGGATCAAGAATGATGTTATTCCTGTTATCAGGATATATTACTAAGTCCTTAGTAGATTTAAAAATATGCCTGTCACATTCAAGAAATACTGTTTACTTAAGAGTACTGGAGTCCGGTCAAATTGCCTACAGAAAAACTACTCTCCTTTAATAAATGCCAGCAATGGCATTCCCATCCACATTCATCACTACCCATTTTTATTTTTGCCCTAAAGTAGTTTCATATTGATCAAAAGTAAAATGCCATTCATTTTATTGGAGGACTGTCTTAACAGGTTGCCGTGGCAATCTCTCTTCAGGGAACTTTATTTTCAGCGGAATGACACCATAAAAGAGGTTCTGTCTACATCAACTTCCTTTCTGCGCCCAGGTTTCATCCCTCCAGAGCCCGAGCAGTTCTCACTCCCCTACTAAGATGTAGTAACTCTGCTGCGATTAACTAGGTTCTGTGTATACAAACTGGACATCCCAACTCTGAAAATCCCAAGCCCCAAACCCGAAACTCTTTGAGGGCCAACAAGCCGCTCATAGGAAATGCTCATCGGAGCCTTTTCGATTTCGGGTTTTCAGATGCTCAACAGGCAAATGTACTGCAAATATTGCAAAATCTGAACCCGGAGACACGTCTGGTCCCAGGCATTTTGGATAAGAGAAGCTCAGGCTGTAATATCAAGTGGACAGAAACAGCTAACATGTTGTAAACACTGGCAGGCACGCTCCCTGCACTGTCACTTTCCGCTGACACAGACTGTGGGGTGGAATCCCTCTTGCGGGAGGAAATTAAGACAGAGAGAAACGAAGTCACCCTGCTTAAGCAAGGGCACACAGCTACCAACAGAAGCCAGGCTTCAAGCCCAAGCAGCCTGACTCAGTCTGAGCCCACCATCTAGCCACCAGGTTATATAATAGACCAGGGTACAAAGACCAAAAAGGATTTTTAAAAAATCGATAATCAGTCCAGGCAAACAATACCACTACAATCTACCTAGAGTCCCTAAAATTTTCTTTCAAAGAAAGCTACTACTAAGTTAAAAAGTGATAGCTACTAACACTGATCACTTCCTTAAAACCTCCAAGTTTTGCTGTTAATTCCTCGCACTTTTCAATGGCTTAAGAAAAAAGTATGTGAGTGCATTCCGGCCCTAAAAATTACTTCCACAATGTTTATCTAGAACCAGTCACAACCTTCATCAACAATTAGCAAATATCATGACTACTTTCGTGTGTTTGTACATTAAGCAATGAAGACTTAGGGAGATTTAGGAAATACATGCAGCAAAATGTTCACAGTGCTTCATAAATTATCCTCTACCAATACCTACTTCCACACGATGTTATCCACGTTAACCAAGACAGGCTACTCTGATCAATGTGGTTAATCTAGCATATGTGGATGGCTGCAAAGCCCACACCAACCCCAACCTGTGACTGGTATTTTAAATGCCATGTGATAGGCACCACCCTATAATGGACGGACAGGAAAGTAGTTGAGGTGATTCCTGACCCCGAAAAGCTGGACATTTACTTAGAAAACAACTGAGGTCAGGAGTTCGAGACCAGCCTGGCCTACACCATTAAACTCCATCTCTACTAAAAATATAAAAATTAGCTGGGTGTGGTGGTGGGCGCCTGTCATCCCAGCTACTGTGGAGGTTGAGGCAGGGGAATCGTTTGAACCCAGGAGGCGGAAGTTACAGTGAGCCGTGATCGCGCCACTGCATTCCAGCCTGGGCGACAGAGCGAGACTCCATCTGAAAAGAAAAAGAAAAAGGAAAAAAGAAAAACAAAAAGAAAAAAGAAAAGAAAACTGCAGTGAGAAACAGGAAGTACAGTATCATGCTGGAAAAAGGAGTATGGACAAACTTCAATATCTTGGTGTCCTGACTTTATAGCTTTGGCTTATGTCTCACTTTTTTCACTTAAAACAGAGGTCAGGAGGTTCCCGCAACCTCAGAGCCCGCCCTGGGTGCACTCACTGCCCACGGTCACCCACTGCTTTCAACATCTGCCCCAATGAAGTCCTTGTCTTGGCAGTGGTTGCCGTGGCTGGAAAGGGACAGCACCGGATTCAGGAGGAGTGAACCATTGCTGCAGGAGAAACACACCTGCCTGGATATAGTCACCATGAGTCAGCAGCAACTCACGTTGCTGCCAGAGGGCAGGTGCCAAAGCTTCAGGGTGAACAGTAAAGTTCTTTATAAAATACAGTATACACATGGCTATGCGTATTAATCTACAGACAGCAATGGAGAGTATTACTAACGGAGAGACAGGAGAAAGACAAGACAGAAAAGAAAGAACATTCATGTCTGCCGGGCCTGCCTGAACTTGACCCATCTCCACATTCACTTGAGGGGCTTGAAGAACTGAAGCTTATGCTCTTAAAATGTCATTATGTGGCTATCACAGACTCCGAAAATAGCTAATGCCTCTTCCCATCCCCACTTCATTAGATAAATACATCTCACATGATAAAAAATTGTGAAAGATGTGGCACAGGGGAGAACAAGTTCTCGTTAATTAAAACAACAAAATTAAAATGTACTTGGGGAGGATTTGCATGTAAAAAAAAAAAAAAGGCAGTGAAATCATCCTTACGCAGAAATCAAATCTTTTATTATTGAGATAGGGTCTCTGCCACCCAGGCTGAAGTGCAATGATGCAATCAGGGCTTGCTGCAACCTCCGCCTCCCAGGCTCAAGCAGTACTTCCACCTCAGCCTCCCGGGTAGCTGGGACTACAGGTGTGCACCACCACACCTGGCTAATTTTTTGTTTTTTTTTGTAGAAATGGAGTTTTGCCATGTTGCTCAGGCTGGTCTCAAACTCCTGGGTTCAAGCAATCCAACCACCTCGGCATCCCAAAGTGCTGGGACTACAGGCGTGAGCCACCATGCCTGGCTCCAGGAACTGAATTCTTAACCTGAGTTCCACAATCAAAGGCTACAGGAAATTCTCTTTCTGCAGCAGCAATCTCAGTGTCAACCTTCAATTCTTTGCTTCTTCCTTTCGGCTCATTTGGATATAAAATAAAATAGACAAAAAACAGATATAGGATTCACCTTGCCCAATTTTTTTAAGCACCAAAATCTTTTAGTGTATTGTACTTACACAAAAATACTGCACAGTATAATTTTTTCAGTTCCAACATGCCAGTTTTTTGGTCCACAGGGAACTCAAATATTGCATGTGCTTCTTTTCAAAGCCTCCATTAATTTGCATAATTTCTAAGACTAGGCTTCAGTGAAGTCAATGGAAGGTTTTGGTTAGTATTACATTCAAATTAATATACAATGAACTACGCTTGAATTCCTCTGTTCGTACCAGCATGCTAGGTCCCGCTGAAAAAAACCATCCAGAGCCATTTATGATATCATTCTTTTGTTTTACCAATGACCTAGTGCTCAGATGTTCGTTAGAAAATTACTCCCGTAATACTAGTTTCATTGAAAAACAGATATTAGGAGGCCAGCATTTATTAAATCAATAGTATTATGACATTTCAATTTGATTACACTCATTTCCATTTAGCCAGTGAAATATTTGTAACAAAAATGTAATTTTAAAATCTATTGCTGAACACTAATAAGCATTTCTATTTTTTACTTACAGATGTAAAGAGCGATTTTATCTAGTAGCTGTGCGTTCAGGCAAATTAAAAAATAGTAATGAGAAATGTAGTACCATAGTATCATAGATTACAACCTGAACCACACGATTTATAACAGGCAGGATGTGGTGGACACTGAGGGGCCCCTAAATGCATTAACTCAACTGCTGTCATGGAAACATGATGCCAGCATGCTTCAGAGAAAGAAGCAAGAGCTGGGAAGGTGCAAAACTTCTCCACCCACCAGTCTGAGCTTCTGTTCTGCCCTTCCCAGACACCAATGTGGAGGCCAGTAAACACAGAGAGCTTGCAAACCCCTCTACGTGCTCTGCCACAGGTGGGAAGCCTCCCCACTGGGAAGTGTCCACTGCCAGGCAGCCTGGACTGGATCTAATAACAGCTTCAGTCTCCAGAGCCTTCCTCACACCCCAGCCACCCTCGGCTTCCCTCCACCAACCATTCCCAGGTGAGAAACAGGGATGATTAACCTCAACAGTATTGACCTTTCGGGGCCAGACTCTTTGTTGGGGGACTGTTCTACCACTGTAGGATGTTGCAACTGCATCTCTGGCATCTATCCACTAGATGCTGACTGCATCCCCCACCTGGGACAACTGCAGTGTCTCCTGGCTTTGCCACATGTCCACTGAAGGGCACATGCCCCTGGCCCCTGAGTTGAGAACCACTGATTCAGATTCGGTTAAGAGAAAAGTCAGGTATTATTGATGAGACACCTGACCTTGTGGTCTCCTCCCCCTACACTTCTGATGAGCTTCCTCAGCATCAATGGATTCTCTCTGCCTCTGTCTCCAGCATTAACTCACTCTAGTACCTACCCTTCAGGCCCTTGGTGTGATCAGCGGTGCCAGCCATCCCTGTTAATCTTGATTCACTCTGATGCTGTCTCAGCAAGACCTGGAAATCCTTACCTACATTTGTGCTAGTCTACACTGCAGACCTGGTGCTGCTGTTACCCTCCCACTGCCTCCACTTTGAATGTCTAGTGTATAAAATTCAAAGGCGCTGTTATGAATGACAGCAATAACCATAAACAATGGTGACCACAATGTGGTGGTACAAGAGATGCTTTGCATGCATAGGACGATGACAATAACTCAAGTACTCCTTAACCCACCAGCCTACTACCACTATGGCAACAATGGGTTCTCCGTTTGCAAGGAGTAAGCAATCATTTCCAACCGGCAGACAAGCAGACTAGTCACCTAAAATGGTTCTGGTCCCTAAGGAAGCCTTTATCTATTAAGGAGCCTTCTCATGCAAAGACCAGACAGAAAACCCTGCTCCACCTGGTATAAACCATAAGGAAATCCATTATCTCACATAGCAAAGGGGTCCAGAGAAAAGGCAGCTCAAGACTGGTGAACAGAGCCATAAGCAATGTCAGAAACGGCCCCGGCTCTTTTTATCCCCCTCCTTCCACACCCTAGATATGACAGCTTTCCCCAGTCCAGCTCCTCCCTCATGGGCTCAAGATGGCTGCAGAAGCTCCAGGCCTCTCAGGCAGAGCAAGGGCCCCTCTTCCCTATGCTGCTTCTTCAAAGCAAGGAAACCTATTCCAGAAACCACCAGCAGATGTCCTCATGTATTTTTGACCCAAATCGGTCACAAACTTCTTCCTAAGCCAATCACTGACAAGAAAAATGGGGCCACTCTTCGGGCTTACACCACTGGTTCTAATTCTACACAGGGGGCATCTACCACATTCCCCACTGCAGATATTTATTTGGCAAGGGGGAGGGGCAGCTGTTACTTAGTACAATAAAAAATCATCCTGGCCAAAATCCCAGGAGAGCCCTTGTCAAAAGCAACTGAGTAACAAGGAGTTGAGCAACATACTCCAGTTCAAATACCATACTGAACAGGCAACACTTAATACTCTCAAAATTCATTTTCTGGTTCTTTGTTATAATAATACTGAGTTTGTGCAGCCTTTAAATATCCCAGTTTACTTCTGAAAACTGGGACAAAAGAAACATCAAAAAAAAAAAAAGTGTGACCTTGGGTTTGAGGTGCATCTGTGCATCCTGGCTCACCCATGTTCTCTCTGCATGAGGTATGACTAGAAATTAACTTCTCTGAGCCTGGCAATTTCTGAGCGTAACCAGTAAGACTCCCAATGCCTCCCAAGTCAAGTTACTGTGGGATGTGAGACAGTATGTGCGCAGTACCCAGCACAAGGTCTGCAGCCTGTGGGTGCGAATCATTAGAAACTCGCTCATCAATTCACTGCAACACTTTCCAGTGGAGAATGCTGTTGGAGTTCCTCTGATTCACCTACGGCTTCAATTATGTTTTGCCTTCTGTACCTTTTTATGCTATCCCGAAAGGACTGAAAGGTTAATACACATTCCAAAAACGTCCTCAAGGTGAGTGGCTTATCACACAGAAAGCCAGGGTTTGTAACACTCCGGCCATGCCTTGCTCCCTGTCCCATTGTTTACAGACCTGCAATCTCTCAGAATCATCAGATGCTCAGCAATGACTGAGGCTCAGGGAGTGCATCAATCAGGACAGACTCACAAGCAAAATGACCAAATGTTCTGATCCCTTTGCTGAGTGGGGTTACGCATGCAGGCATGTCTGGATGGATTTACTTTCAGGAGAATCGAGATGCCGGCAGGGAAAAGAACAAATCCTGTTGTGATCTAGAGACTCTGCAGGTCACCACAAGTGCACGATCTTGTTAAATATTAAGGAGCTTTAAAGCAGGTTTCCACTCTCCTAAACTTAGCCATTCCTTTTATCAAGTTGTTAAACGCAGGACATCATATATTCATGTAAAGGTTCATCTGACGTGTTCGTGCTGGCCTTTCTGTTTATAAATGGCACTGGCGACAAAACTGGAGGCAGATTTTATCTTATCCTTGACTTTATGTCACTGAGACAGGCAGATTCAAAGCAGGGTGGCTGGCGGAAGGACAGAAGAGAGAAAGCTCGGGAATGAACGGTCTCCACATCTTTTATTTACACCCAGCAAAGCACGCCAACCTCCTCAGTGTACCCTACCTGGGGGCAGGAGGGAGAGTGCTAAAGCGCAAGGCCCGGTGGCATGGCATCACCACTGGGCTCCCTTATTACATGGGGTCCTCATTTCCCATTATCTCTCAAACCTCTGAAGTCCTAAAGTTAAAAGAGAGAAGCTCAAACTTCTCTTTACATCACGTTCCTCACTGGAGACACTGCTATTGGCAACTGTCTGTTCACGAAAGCCACTACTGGGCTTAAACGGGTGGCCTAACTTGCCACCCGTTTAGTGTGTTTGGTGTGTTTTTTTGGGGGGCGGAGTGGTGGGGGAGCCACCTCCAAACAATTTTACTGTGGCTTAAATCCACAATAACATCTTCCGTAGATAAAAGAATTATAATCTTTTCTTAATTATTTTTATTAACAGAGAATGGAATAGAAAACCCCCCAAAAATAAAAATCTGGCACAATGAACACTTTGAAATGGGTCTAGTTTTATAAACAAGAGATGGATCCCCTTTGCACACCTCCACATCCCATACACCAATTACACTAAGTTCAGGCTAATATTATCTCACCCTTTCTGCAATCCCAGGAACTGGCAAGAGCCAGAATTATCTACAGTAAGCAGAAGCTATTTGGGAGTGAGAACTCCGGGAGCAGAAAACTGAAAGTTGACTAAATTCTTAAATTCTTAACGTTTAGGATTAAAAGCAAGTTGCTATCTAACGGACTGCAGGCGGCGGAGCTCAGGCCCCAGTGATCAAGCAGCTGCGATAGCAAACTCTATATAGATCTGGATTTTTGTGATTTTTATAGTTACATTTATTGTTTGACCAATGTTACCCTCTTTAGTGCGTCTCTTGTAAGATTTTCTCCAATACTCGTAAAAACTAGATGGCCCCGCTGGTCCTTTTTTGCCAGGGAATTCACATGCTTCAGTTCAAGAACCCAGAGGGCGGCCGGGCGCGGTGGCTCAAGCCTGTAATCTCAGCACTTTGGGAGGCCGAGACGGGCGGATCACGAGGTCAGGAGATCGAGTCCATCCTGGCTAACATGGTGAAACCCCGTCTCTACTAAAATAATACAAAAAACTAGCTGGGCGAGGTAGCGGGCGCCTGTAGTCCCGCTACTCGGGAGGCTGAGGCAGGAGAATGGCGTAAACCCTGGAGGCGGAGCTTGCAGTGAGCGGAGATCCCGCCACTGCACTCCAGCATGGGCCACAGAGCAAGACTCCATCTCAAAAAAAAAAAAAAAAAAAACTGAGAAGACAGAAAGGATCCCGCAGACGAGCCCCACCTCGCAGTTCTGTATGTTGCCAGGGACGGGCATTCAACAAACTGGACTCCTCTGGGGTTTTCCACCCAAAGAGATTCTGTTTAACAAACCTCTTCAAGTCTGTAAAGAAACGGGAATGGCAAGAGGAGGTAGAGCAGCACGCGCTCTGCAGGACTGTGCTTTCAGGCCCAGACACCAGGGATGACTGAGAGAACAGACCTGGCTCCAGTCACGGGGTACAAACCTTACAAGTTCAGTCAGTGGCACCAAGATCACAGAGGGACGTGCACCAGTCTGCTAACAAAATCACCTACCATCAGAACAGCCTCTACTTCTCTTTCTTTTTTTTTTTGAGATAGAGTTTCTCTCTTGTCCCCCAGGCTGGAGTGCAATGGCGCGATCTTGGCTCACTTCAACCTCCGCCTCCAGGGTTCAAGTGACTCTCCTGTCTCAACCTCTCGAGTAGCTGGGATTATAGGCACACGCCACTATGCTCAGGACATTTTTGTATTTTTAGTAGAGACGGGGTTTCACCATGTTAGCCAGGCTGGTCTTGAACTCCTGACCTCGTGATCCATCTGCCTTGGTTTCCCAAAATGTTGGGATTACAGGCGTGAGCCACCACGCCCAGCCAACAGCCTCTCTTTTAAAGCCATTTGGGGATAATGTGATGAGAAGGAGACATCCATCAGGCATCCCACAAACATTATTTGCTAAATGACTTGGGCAAAAAATGAAGCTCTGTCTCCACATAGGGGCTTAAGGAAATGCCGGGAGAACGTAAGTGTCTCACCTGAAGGCCAAACTAAGCTACAAGGGTTTTGAGTGCTGCTGCATTTAGCTGCTGAATAAGGGAAAAAGAAACCAGTCACCATAGAAACTGCAGCCTCACAGTCTATCGTAAGAGAAGCCCGCGTCTTCCTTACCCCTTTGGCTGTACCAGATAGAAAGAGAAAGAAAAGCTTCTCTCTCTTGGCCACATTTAATCTTCTCTCCTCAGCCTTTAATCTAGGTCTCCGATGCTAAAATACAGGAGAGATTCCCTCCTAAGGGTTAAGTCTATAATCACACTGACAGGTACCTCATTCAAAGCTAAGAAAACACTGAAAAAAAATCATTGGATGTGGAATCTTCAGTGCTACGAGCAGTGTGAACACTTTAGTAGGGAGGGCATCCGTGAAGGGAAGGCTTTATTTCTTTGTTTGTGTGGGGAAAAATGGCCTCACACAGCATTTCTTCTATCAGTTAGCCTTCTCTCCATGTCTGCGTCCCTTCCTTTATTAAACACTGAGAAAGAGAGAAAGCAAGATACTACAAGAAAGCATTCCAGGTACAGTTTCAGACCCAACCAAACCAGACTCAACCCAGTGCACTGCCATGACTGCTAGTCCTTTATTTACGGATTTCCAGGGTGCCTTTTATCCCTTATCAGTGATGTGTGTATTATCTCGATACTTATGTCAAAGACGACAGAGACTGAGCTACAGGAGGACACCAAGACACTGAGTATTTTATGGAAGTACTTAGACCAGGCACGCATTTGCTCTGTTCTGAGTCCAGATGAAGTACAAGCCTCAGTTATCGTGACTTTGGATCTCCGTAACCTCTGTGAGGTGCAGATTCTGATGAGAAACTGGTCAGGGAGGTGATAAGAGAATGGATTGGAATTAGTATCCTGGGCATACAATTCACATCAAAAACAAACTTCTCCTTGGCTTCAAATAAAATGGAAATAAGCAGGAAGCACTAGGGAGTCACTGCCCAGCCACACCTCACCTGTCAGTTACATACACTACTGAGAAGCATGACCTGAAAGAGCGATTGATTCAGCAGAAAAGAATTAGCTGCCTATAAAAAAGCAGAAACCCTGGATGCCAACCGTATCCCCGGACAAGAGTGCTCTCCTGAGCTTATTCCTCGAATTCCTTGTGTCTCTATTCTCTCTTTGTTTAGTTAGAAAACAGTATACAGTGGCAGGTCAGTGCCCAGATCAAACAATCTGAAAAGTCAGACACTTTAAAAAAGAGAGAAAAAAAAGCTCACATACAACATGTGTACACAACATTAAGCCTAGTCCGTGATCACTTTCAACAAGCAGCAAACCTTGACATTTCAGGTTTGTGAGCAATGGGATTTCATGGAACATGATCTTTTTTTTTTTTTTAATGCTGTGATTTTAATTTATTTATGTTTTGGTTTCTTTTTTAATGCTGAGATCTCCCTCCCTCCTTCCCTCCCTACCTGCCTCCCTCCCTTCCTCCCTTCTCTGAGATGAAGTCTCGCTCTGTCGCCCAGACTGGAGTACAGCAGCACCATCTCAGCTCACTGCAACCTCTGCCTCCCGCATTCAAGTGATTCTCCTGCCTCAGCCTCCCAGGTAGCTGGGATTACATGCACACGTCACCACGCCCAGCTAATTTTTGTATATTGTGTAGAGATGGGGTTTTGCCATGTTGCCCAGGCTGCTCTAGAAATCCTGAGCTCAAGCCATCCTCCCGCCTGGCCTCCCAAAGTGCTGAGATTACAGGTGTGAGTCACCGCGCCTGGCCCCTGAGATGTCTTCTTAATTTCAATTCCTCCCGAACATTCTTCTCTGTGCTCTCAACTCTTTTCTCTTCTTAGCAAAGAACTGAGCTGGGGTATTTTTAGCTGATTACAAAAGTGCCATCCTTAGATGTAAACTCACCATCCCATAAATGGAACCATTCCCCTCTTAGGCTAGTCATCCCTATTATTCAGAATCACTCATAGGAGGCTTGCTGAATTTAAGTTATAGTGATGACCTCTCCTACGCTTTGATTCTTCTAAGTTAATTTTTGGACTTATTGCTTCGTGAATCCTCACTGAAGAATATTTGCTGAGAACTGATGAGGTCCTGGGTGCTGCTGAAGGCCCTGGGGATAAAGCAGTCACGAAAATACAAACTTGGCTTTCGCGGAGCCTGCATTCTAGCTAGGGGAAGGAGGCCGTACACAAAACACCATTTAAATTAAATTTAAAAAAGTAAAAGTCAAAGCGCTATATAACACTCGGGGGAATAAGCGCTGAGATCAGTGATGAACCAGGATAGCAGGGAGAGTGCACAGAAGGGGAGATGGTGGCACAGAGTGGGATTTTTTATTCATTCATTCATTCAATTCATTCATTCATTTTGAGACAGAGTCTTGCTCTGTCGCCCAGGCTGGAGTGCAATATCACGATCTCGGCTCACTGCAACCTCCGCCTCCTGGGTTCAAGCAATTATCCTGCCTCAGCCGCCCTAGTACCTGGGATTATAGGCAAGTGCTACCATGCCCGGATAATTTTTTTATTTTTAATAGAGATGGGGTTTCACCATGTTGGCCAGGCTCGTCTTGAACTCCTGACCTCAGGTGATCCATCCGCCTCGGCCTCCCAAAGTGCTGGGATTACAGGTGTGAGCCACCGCACCCAGTCCAGGGTTTTCTAATTTTAAGCAGACACCCGTAGGATGTGAGGGAAGGGGTTATGCAGGAATCTGGGGGTGACCTTCCAGGCAGACCAGGCATTATACAAAGGACTGAGGCAGGAGTAAGCAGGTGTCATTGGGACAGTGGGAAGCTGGAAGGGGAACGGCAGGTATGTGGGGCCTCCAGTGTCAGGCGCCTGGACCCGGGCATCCCGCCCTGATGAGATGGCTGCCACAGGGAGGCAGGAGCAAAAGTGGGGCTCCATCTGACTTCAGTTTCAACAGAAGTCCTCTGGCTGCAATCGGGGGACGCAATGACTAGAAGCCAGGAAACAAGCTCTGGCTTGACAGGACAGTCCATGGGACAGAGATGGTGGCCTGGACTTGGGCAGTGGCAAAGGCCATAGAGAAGACTGAGTTCAGGACGGAGTTTGAAGGGAGAACCAACAGGATTTGCTGCTGGGTGGAAAGGAAGTGTGCAGAGAAGGGTTCACCTGGGAGGCCTGAGGCTGTGATCCTCATAGACGGGGCTCGCCTGCAAGGGGGGTCTATGGCTGCAACCTGGAAATGTGACTGATAAAAAATAGCTTACTCCAATCTAAAACTTTTCCTAAATATAAGAGAAGTTCGCTGTGTCTAAAATGTGTGTGCAAACAATCTGGTTTATGGTTTCCTTCTAAGAGTGGGGAATTCTGGTCTGTGCCAGGCAGAGGGTGCCTATGGGAACAGTCCCCAGAAAAAACCCGGAGCACTGAATCTCTAAGGACTTGCCCTGGTAGAAGAGTATCTGGCACCTCTTGTCACAGCTGGGTGCTGTGTGACACCTCCAGGAGCGGGCTCTGGAAGCTTCTGTCTGGTTTTCTGGACTTCACCCCATTGCTGATTCTGCTTTCTATCCTTTCACTGTAATAAACTATAACCGTGAGTGTAACGACTTCTGAATCCTATGAGTACTTTCAGTAAATTACCAAACCTGGGGCAGACGTGGGGATCCCCCACACACAGGTGTGAGGCAGAGAGGGGCTACAAGGAGGATGCCAAGGGTTCGGACTCAAGTGCAGTTGTCCTTTTTTTGTTTTGTTTTCATTTTTTTTGAGACAGAGTCTCGTTCTGTTGCCCAGGCTGGGGTGCAGTGGCGCGATCTCGGTTCACTGCAACCTCCACCTCTCAGGTTCAAGTGATTTCTGGCTAATTTCTGCATTTTTAGTAGAGACGAAATTTCACCATGTTGGCCAGGCTGGTCTGGAACTCCTGACCTCAAGTGATCTGCCTGCCTCAGCCTCCCAAAGAAGTGCAGTTATAATTCCCTGCACTCTAAGGCAAATCTCTGAGTAGCTCATTTAGAATTTCAAACACACTGAGATTTTCAATTTTTTTTTAAGTAACACAAAAAGGTTCCAACAATTTCCCTTTTTTAAAGGATAAAAAAAGGATCACAGATGTTAGTGACATTTCACATATGTCCCTTCCTTGCTGTTACAAGGTGTGGTCATGAGTGAAGTGAGCTGGAAAGCTTTGTCTTCTCTGGGCTGTATTTCTGTATTCCTCTAAGGAAATAATATTTTATTTCCATTAACTAGAAAATTAGGAATTGCTGTTTCTTATTTGTAGCTCTTTTTGATGGACAAATGAGTTGTCAGTGAAACTTGTACAATTTAACATTTGCAAACATGTAGGATCTCAGATGTAGAATACCATTTATAAGAACTGCTGGGAATGAAAAGTAATAGGGAGGCTTGTAAATGTCAGACACGTGACATGTTACAATTACTGATAGGCTTTTATTTTCTAGTCTCCGTTAGCTCTTGTTTTAAAACTTACCAAGCCCTCAAGAATCCTTTAGTGGTCTCTTAGTATACATTTAGTGAACTGGAAAACTGAGGCAACAAAGACATCACTGACCAAAAGACTGAGTTTGTCCTGTAATAAACTTCATTGTTTGATGACAGAAACAAACTGACAGAAACCTGTCCTAGTAGTTCTTTGCAAAAGACAAAAATAAAAAGCTTTTATGGAAACTGGGGCATTTTGCTTGAGTGGACATTGGGATATGTCATAAGTTAATCAAATGATGGTTTCCCAAGGCTGCAAAATTGGTCAATGTGACTATGTCAAAGAAAAGTTTTATCTACTTTTTTATTTTTGTCACCCAGGCTGGAGTGCAGTGGTGCGATCTCGGCTCACTGCAACCTCCACCTCCTGGGTTCAAGTGATTCTTCTGCCTCAGCCTCCCGAGTAGCTGGGATTACATTACAGGTGCCCACCACCACGCACAGCTGATTTTTGTATTTTTAATAGAGACGGGGTTTCGCCATGTTGGCCAGGCTGATCTCAAACTCGTGACCTCAGGTGATTCACCCACCTCGGCCTCCCAAAGTGCTGAGATTACAGGCATGAGCCACCACACCTGGCCTTTACCTACTTTTTAAACATATCTTAAGTTGATTTTTAAAAGGAAAATTTCGTTTTGTTCCAAAAGCTGAGAATCACCCAGCTGTGTGATGCAGAGACATTAAAATCCACTGAGAGTCATGGCGATGTGCAGTGCAGTCACCTCTACAGACTTGTTATGGACGTGGATAGTGTATGGATAGTTTTGGCAAATCTTTCAGGCCTCTAAATAATGGGGTTGGTCTTCAAGAAAATAAAGTCATTATTAATTTGTCAATCAAATGAGGCTTTTAATGTCCTCTGGGTCTTTTTAAACCTATTTCATCAACTGTCCATCCTTCAACTGAGTGTACATTTTGGAAATGATCTGTATTTTCCAAATAAGGAAGTCAGAATTCCCAGTAAAATATGGCATCCGAAGCTATTCAGAATGATCTCTTCAATCAAAGGTAAATAACAGTAGAAATATTAATCATGAGTTTGTTTTCACACAGTTCCTGTTTGCATTCCAGACAGAAAGGAACGCCTACCCAGGAGCTGGATCAGACTGCACGCACAGACACCAACAGACAACCACACAGACGTGTGGACACATCCCCCAACGTCAGCAACCGCAGCATAGTGGGACTCATCCCATCCAAATATCCATTTCATCTAAAGCATAAAAATAATTAAAAGAGCTGCTTGGAAATACTGCTTGTCTCCAGCCATTAAATGTGCTTAGCTTTGACTTCTGTCTCGTAACAGCTGAACACTATGGCAATTTTCCATAACAACATGCCTCTCAGATGACTTCACTGCTGAATTCAAACACATATTCCTTTTACCATAATGAAAGAAACTAGAAAGAAGTCTGCCTGCTGAGAAACAGTGATGATCAAACAGTGATAACAGGAAAAAAAGTGTGTGTGTGTGTGTGTGTGTGTGTGTGTGTGTGTGTGTTTGTGTGTCTCCTTTTGGATCCTGCAAAAAGAATACTGCTTGCTGGAACTTCTAAAAACTTAAGAGAGAAAACCTCTCTTGCTTTTTTTTTGGTTTTTCCTTTTTTTGTTGTTGTTTTAATAAATGAACCAATGGCTAAGACAGTTTGATCCTCATCCCGTGCATCCACACCATTTCTCTGACCTTTACTTTGTGTAACCAGAGGAACTCAGTAGAGAGTACCACTGTGTTATTTCTAAGATTCTGAACATACATGAAATGCGATCAGATTGGGTTGAAGAGTGTCTCCCTGCAAATTCGTACTCACCCAGAAGCTATCATGCAACCTTATTTGAAAATGGGGTCTTTGTAAATGCAATCGAGTTAAGACAAAGTTGGACGGAATTCACACAGGGCCAGTCAAATGACGGTTGTCTTGTAAGCAGAGAGAAATTTGGACAGATGTGGAGAAGGCCATGTGAACGTGGAGGCAGGGAACTGAGGAAGGTGGTAAGCAAAGCCCAGGACACAGGCAACCCTGGAAGGCAGAGCCGACCTCTGCTTCCGCCCTGAGCCTTCGGGCAGTGTGGTCCTGCCGACACCCTGATTTCACACGCTAGTCTCCAGAAGCACGAGAGAACAAATTTCTGTCATTCTAAGTCATCCAGTCCACGGGAATTTGTGACAGCAGCCTTTGCAAACATGTTCTCACACCCTCCAAATTAAACATGTAGATTCTCACTCATTACAAAATATAGTTAAGAGACCTCCCATGTCTCTTCCATTGAACTGAAATAAGAGAAAACATTTATGAAGGTATCTCACCAGCTTTAAGAACACATAATATTCAATGCAACTAATGTCTATTTATAAAGTGTCTAACCCCACATCCTGCCTCATGAGAGGCCCAAAAGTAATATTCAGTATCTACTCTTAAAGCACTTCTTAATTATGCACAAAATATTGAATAAGATGATAATTCTCACATACCCTATCAAAATAATAGTCTGAATTCTCATGGGAAGAAATTAAAGTAAGGGAAGAAGGTAAGGTAATTATATTTTGGAAAATATGAACAAACTATTAAACTCTGGAATCAGGTCAACATCACATAATAGCTTTGTGCAAAGACAATAAATGTTTAATGAATTAGTTAATTTTTAATTACAAATATATTAGGATGATTAATGTGTATACCTTTTGAGTCTTAGTATTCATACCTCTAAATAAGTGTGCATATCCATTTAATCTATATGCATGAACTCAAAAATTTTAAATTCAAGCCAGGCATGGTGGCTCACGCCTATAATTCCAGCACTTTGGGAGGCTGAGGTGGATGGATTGCTTGAGTTCAGGAGTTCAAGACCAGCCTGGCCAACATGGTGAAATCCTGTCTCTACTAAAAATACAAAAAACATTAGCTGGGCCTGGTGGTGCACACCTGTAATCCCAGCTACCTGGGACGCTGAGGCAGCAGAATCGCTTGAATCCAGGAGGCGGTGGTTGCAGGGGGCCAAGCTGAGATCATGCCACTGCATTCCAGCCTGGGTGACAGGGCAAGACTGTCCCCCAAAAAAAAGATAATAAAAAAAAATAAATTCAAGGAGTTGAAGACACATGTCCATGAATTCACGCATTTATTGGACAGGTATTTAATGAGTGCTACTATGTCAAGAAAGCATGTTCTAAGAATGGACAAGAAAGACACAGTCCTTGCCTTTCTAGAGCTTCAAAGTTAGGTGAAAAGAGATCAGTATTATACAAGGTGCTGCACAAATGATTAAGCATAACTGGGACAGAACAAGCTGCTAAAAGACACCAATAGAGGCTCAAGTTCATCTGGGCCAGGTTCAGGGGTCCGGAGAAGGATTCCTTTAGGGAATCTATATTTGAGAACAAAGGATGAGTCGGACTTTAACAGAGAGAACAAAACAGGTATGCGTTAGTCCGTTTTCACATTGCTGATCAAGATGTACCCGAGACTGGGCGATTTACAAAAGAAAGAGGCTTATTGGACTTACAGCTCCACATGGCTGGGGAGGCCTCACAATCACGGTGGAAAATGAAAGGCATGTCTCACATGGCAGCAGACGAGAGAAGACAGCTGGTGTAGGGAAACTCCCATTTTTAAAACCATCAGATTTTGTGAGACTTATTCACTATCATGAGAACAGCACGGGGAAGACCCATTCCATGATTCAGTTATCTCCCACCAGGTCCCTCCCACAACATGTGGGAATTCTGGGAGCTATGAGATGAGATTTGGGCGAGGACACAGAGACAAACCATATCAAGGTACAAAGGGTGTTAGAGAAACATAACAAGTGCACCTCCTGGTACAGCAAGGAGGGGCACAGACGGAGACACTGCACAGGGGAGTGAGTGAAAAATCTCCCCAGGCTCAGCATGTCCAGGAAGGATGTGACAGCGTGACCATACCCTAGAGTCCAAACAACAAGATTCTTTTCAATGGCGGTGCCAGGTTAAAACAGCAGGCTGAAAACCCACATTCATTTCACCTCCTCCTAAACTTTAACCAAAACTACAGTCCAGAGACTTTCTTAAAAAAAGACACAAACCTACTCAGCACACAAAGGTAAGGAAGTAAAAAAGCTGATGAAGAAGAAGTGAGTAATTTAACACATTCAGCAAAGCCAAATCCCAGGCCTTCAGCAGAAAAGCTGAGCGCCAACACAGTGACTCCTGCAGAAGCCTTGAAAGGCTCAGAAACGAGTCCCACCAGGTATGTCTGAAACTGGGAGGTCGATAGTTTAAGATATAAGCGTGGGGAGGTGACTGGGAAGGAGAGGCGATTAGACCCCTCCACAGTCTCCCTGATCCCTGTCTCAGCCTTCTCTGAAGAGGCTGGGATAGCAGCCAATACTGCAGGCCAGCACCTCAGCCCTCTTCTCTCCATGTGGCTCCTGGAACACTGGCAGTCAGACCTGGAGCCCCAGGTGGGACACTGGGAGACTGAAAAACTCTCCCTTGGAAACCAGCCACAGAGGAAATACTACAGCACGAAAAGCGGCCCACAAGCCACCCTCCAGGGGCTGACCACCACATTCTAATCCCCTCCTGCTTTTCTTTATATGAGACAGAGTCTTGCTCTGTTACCCAGGCTGGAGTGCAGTGGTACAATCTCAGCTCACTGCAACCTCTGCCTCCTGGATTCAAGCAATTCTCCTACCTCAGCCTCCTGATTAGCTGGGATTACAGATGCATGCTACTATGCCTGGCTAATTTTTCCTATTTTTAGTAGAGACAGGGTTTCATCATTTTGGCCAGGCTGGTCTCGAACACCTGACCTCAAATGATCTGCCCGCCTCGGCCTCCCAAAGTGCTGCGATTACAGATGTGAGCCACCAACGCCCCAGCCAAAACCTCTCATTCTTGAGACAAATGATAGCTCACCTAAAATTCTATACCCACACAAACTATCAATAAAGTATGGATAAGATAGACATTTTTAGCCACTTTTAGTGAGAAGGAAATGTAGACAGCATTTTATCATCTTTGCAACCTATGGACAGAATGCCGAGGTCAGCCAGACCAAGACTGTTAACAATATTCAGCTTATTTTGACTACACTAAAGAGATTCCTGAGTTGAGTCCTAAGCTGCCTGGACAAGATGAGAACATTCATCTCACTGCAAGGAAACACTGAATTTCAGCCTGCTCCTGAGAGCTAAGCTGTAAAATCAGAAAACAAGAAGCAACTGACCCCTGCCCACATTTCTAAGGGATGTGACCTCCAGTACTGAGAGTTCATGCTACAACATCCGTAGAAGCAAGTGTGGGAACCCCTCATCTTCTTAAGATTAGCTCACAGACCAGGTGCAGTTGTTCACACCTGTTATCCCTGCACTTTAGGAAACCGAGGCAGGAGGATCACTTGAGCCCAGGAGTTTGAGACCAGCCTGGGCAACACAGTGAGACCCCATCTGTACAAAAAAAAAAAAATCTAAAAATTAGCTGATAGGGTTTGGCTGTGTCCCCACCCGAATCTCATTTTGAACTGTAGTTCCCATAATCCCCACGTCATGGGGATGCAATTGAGTCATGGGGGCGGTTTCCCCCATGCTATTCTCCTGATAGTGGGTGAGCTCTCATGAGACCTGATGATTTTATAAGGGCCTTCCCCTTCGTGCGGCTCGTATTCTCCTTCCTGCTGCCATGTGAAAAAGGACGTGTTTGCTTCCCCTTTCGCCATGATTGTAAGTTTCCTGAGGCCTTCCCAGCCTTGCTGAACTGTGAGTCAATTAAACCTCTTTCCTTTATATATTACCCAGTCTCAGGTATGTCTTCGCTAACAAGTGTGAGAACAAACGAATACATTAGCTAGGTGTGCTGGTGCATGCCTGTGGTTCTAGCTACTTGGGAGGCTGAGACAGGAGGATGGCTTGAACCTGGGAGCTTGACACTACAGCGAGCTATAGTCACCCCACCCACACTGCACTCCAGCCTGGGTGGCAGAGTGACACCTTTTCTCCAGAAAAAAAAAAAAAAAAGATTAGCTCACAACTTCACCTACTGAATCCTCATCTACTCTGAGGAAAAGCAAAGCCAGTTTGGTGCCCAGACCACATCCAGCTTTCTTCCCTCTCTGGAGCAGGGAAAGGGCCCTCTCTGAACAATGAGGACGGTACCCACTTCCCGTCCTATCAACAGGACTCAGCATCCCACTTAGAGAAGCATACGCAGGCAGGAACACCACAAAGAGAGGCACGGGCAGGACCCGCACAGCTGTGGGATCCCCGGTGCCCCGGCCCCACAGGGAGGCAGGCCTGGGGCTGTGGCGGGGGCTTTGCTAGCCTGGCAGGTCTGAGGCTTAGACCGGACGGTGGGCATCTGTATTCTCCCGCTGGCTCCCTCCTTCAACTCCTCCCGTGTGTGTAGAAGGTACTTCAAAATAAAATTTATTTTTTCAAGGGTGAAGGATGTGACTGGATTTGATTCACATTCAAATATGACTGAGGCCACAGTGAAGAGAAAGGGGCGGGGGTGATGAGGGCAGGCTGGCTCTGGTGCGGGTGGCAGAGCTGAGAGGTCCAACATTAAAGGCTGTTTCTCTTGATCCTTTTTGTATGGGCAGGACAGTGTGAAAGGAAGGAAGAAGAAAAGGGAGAGAAGAGGGAAGGAGAGGAAGAGAAAGACAAAGAGGAGGAGAGAGAAGGATTTGGTCAGTGAGGCAAAAAATAACAACAACGCCCACCATAACTGCCGGCCTCACTGTCAGTCAATATCGTGCTAACAGTGTATTATATTTACACTGTTCCTCCAGTACAGGAGCCCCCAAACACTGTAAAAATCATCATTCAGTTAACATCAGGACATAATTACATGGCTAAGTTGAGGAGGAAGTCTTAGGAGTCCAATTTTACAAACAGGGGAAGTACTGAACGAAAGGGTCAATGATTTGCCACGACTGCTTAAAAGGCTGAGTGAGGACTCGGGTGTCCATAAAATCCAGAAAGCCCACGTCCCCTACTAAATCCTTAAACTCCTGCTGTATGGGGTGCCCAACCACCACATTAAGTACATCTTCTATATGAAATTCCTATGACTCTGCAGATGTGTGCCACTCCAGGGCTGGAAGCAACTGGATGTCTGCCCATCACAACCACATTGAGAACTGTCCCAGGATGCCAATGGTGCTGGGTCACCACCCACACTCGTCGGGCTTGTTTTATGATTTCCTTGGATGAACCTGAATGGACCATCCTTGTCCAGAACCAATATTCTATTTCATGTAAGTGTGAAGTCTAATTTTTGAAGTGTAAAGAACTTGGTAGCCGTTTTGGTGGAGATGCATTTCACAAGCCCTTCATTTTCATGTGAGCACCCGGTGGAAGGCCTAGTACTTAGCAGAACTTCGGGACATCAAGAAAATTGAACCACCACAAGATGCATCATTTTCTGTCATTTTTACTAAACGTCAAAATTAGACTTGCTATATTTCCTTTTGTTTCTGTGGCAGGAGGAAGTGAGGGGGTGAAAATATTTCCATAACAATATGCTACAAAGAAAAACAGTGAACCTAAACAATTTTAATCAGCATCTTATAATATGGGTCATTATGAAGATTATTTTTTTAAAAAGCAACATGAAACAGACAAAACCTTAAGCATTTAAAATGTAAACTGGTTAAGAAGGTGCCTTTTTCAAGTGGAAAAGGATTTGGTATGGAAAACTTTTTTTTATTTTTTTTTTTGGAGATTGAGTCTCGCTCTGTTGTCAGGCTGTACTGCAATGGTGCGATCTCAGCTCACTGTAACCTCCGCCTCCCTGGTTCAAGTGATTCTCCTGCCTCACACTCCCGAGTAGCTGGGGTTACATGCGCACACCACACGCCTGGCTTATTTTTGTATTTTCAGTAGAGACAGGGTTTCACCATGTTGGCCAGGATGGTCTCGATCTCCTGACGTCAGGATCCGCCCATCTGGGCTTCTCAAAATGCTGGGATTACAGGCGTGAGTCGTCGCACCCGGCGGGAAAACTTTGTAGATGGTTTTATTCTCAAAAAGAGTAGACACATTGCTAAGAATCAACATCTTACCTTAAATACTTCCATTGGAAGAGGAAATTTGGCAGCATCAATAAGGGATTTTTCCAGAGTACATTTCCATTCAGAGGCCATCTTCAAAGGATAAATTTCTGTATCAACAGCAAATCACAGAAGAGTTGAAGGACTAACACGTTCTGCCGGGTGGCCCTTTCCTGCATGTTAATTCCCAAGCTTTCCTGATACCTCAGCACGGTCAGTGACCATGACTGTTCACACCCCCTACCCGCCATGAGCAGCCACCTGCTGAAAGAACTTTCTGAAATTAAATAGCAACTTGGGATTCTGCTGTCAGAAATGAAGAATAAACTTAACAGACCTCTTCTTCAGGGAACATTTGTATGCATTTAGTTGGCATTCTGTAAGTAATTTAATGGTATTAATCACATTAGCAAAAACCTTCAGTCATCCGTGGGCCAAAATTCCACATATCACCTAGGAAAGCAATGTCCACTGACGAGGAACTTTTTATCTGATACATTTCTAAACTACAAACGACTCTACTCTGGCATTTGCGGTTATTACAACGTATTTTTCACTAAATCTCTAAGCTCTCATCTGCTAAAAATAGTCCCTGTAAGTCAGAAAATTATTAAAAGGTAAATTAAAATTTACCAACCAAGTTTAATATTTACACTTGAAATGTTGCTTAACATACCGCATGTTGCCCATATTTTTCCCCAGGCGGTGGGAGGGGGGGCAAGATTTACAGATGGAGGTTGTAGAGTCTGAATGCAAAATTAAAAAGAAAAAAAAAACTTTGAGCACTGTTTTTACCTATTGCTGAAACTGCAGGAGAATTTTATGGCCTGATCTCAACAGATTTAAGACCTTATCAAAATAGGATTTGCAGAAGCCCTCACTGGAAGTAGGTATGTTTATGCCTTCACTATATCAACCCGGGCTACTTCAGACAGACGCTTAGGATATGAATATGAAATTAAGCACAGTTAAAAGGCAACATTAAACCTTTGGGACTATATTTTTAATTTCTTGCATGTCTGCTTTTTAGCATGAAGCCATCTATTTTGATCCTCATCGCTTTTGAACTCACCTTGAGCTTTAAGCCCCCGTTTCAGCAGTTTATTCAGTCATAATTACGCTACGTATGAGATCCTGCCAGAACTAGCCAAGCCATCAGCGCACCGCCCAAAGTCATTGTTACTTACACAAAGACACACAAAGGGTAATTCACAACCACACATCCTCTGCGTGTGTGCATTGTCTATAATCCTTTCTAGTGTTTCCTGTCCGCTGAACTTTTTTTTTCTTGTTTGGCCTTTCTAAATTCTTCTTAGTAACTAACGTAACTGGGAACACTCAGTGGGGTCTCAACACACGCTTCTGCAGAGACTGAAAGAACGGGGTCTCTGACGTCCACAGTGAGAAGGGGGCACTCAGGAAGACACTGCTTATCACAGGGTCCCCAAAAGCAGGCACAGGGACCGGTTCACAGAGCCCCCCACAAGCTGCTCTATGAGGGCGAGAGGGACACCTGTGCACTTGGGCAAGCTCATGGGCACTGAATCCAAACCATAGAGAAACAGGAGGCCACTCAGCAGAGCCCGGGGAGCAAAGCCCTGAGGACACCAATGCAGGATCAGGAGAGGAACTGCCAACAACAGGCTGGAGCTCCTGACAGGACAGGGACCATGAACACACGGCTGTTTCCAGCAAGCCGGGTAGGCAGACGGAGAGTTCAACCTGGGCATGGTAGGAAAAGGACCAGCTCACAGAAAACAATGGGGATTTCCAAAGCCTGCACCAAAGAAAGAATCTGAAGACCCAACAGGTACAGAAAAGGAAAGCGTGATCTACCTGGCTGGCACCTTTGGCCTCTTGCTTCGGAATTAGGACTAGTTATACCCTTGACCCTTGATGGTGGTCTCCGAGTGGGGGAGGGATGCCCTGAGACAGAGGAGAGGGTAAAAGAATGGTCAAACAACACTCTCATTGAGAGGCCGAGGCAGGTGGATCACTTGAGGTCAGGAGATCGAGACCAGCTAAGCCAACATGGTGAAATCCCACCTCTAATTAAAAAAAAAAAAAAAAAAAATTAGCCAGTGTGGTGGTGCGCACCTGTAATCCCAGCTACTCAGGAGGCTGAGGCAGGAGAATCACTTGAGCCTGGGAGGCAGACATGGCAGTGAGCCGAGACTGTGCCACTGCATACCAGTCAGGGTGAGAATTTATCTCCAAAAAAAAAAATCTTAAGTCCAGGAGGAATGGAAATCCAACATGACCAGGGTTAGATCTAAGCTATGAGAACTCATGGAGGGGATGCCAAGGCCCCAGTGGGGCTGCCTGCACGCTGGCCCAGGAAGGCAGACCAACCAAGTCATCTCTGAAAAAATGAACTCTGTCCACCGGATGCCATCTCTCCTCCTCCACACCAGAGACAAAGGTAACAAGAAGCCCAGGTGCCAGGTGGGTTCTGGCTCTGTCCTACAACCGTGAAGATTCTCTGTTTTCTTTCTGATGGTGTTAAATCCTGGAATGAATTCAGCCCACAGCAAGGCAGATTTCTTTCATGACAAGGTGAAAATCAGCTGCAGTTTTGACAGCCTGACACAACCGGCAAAGAACAACGGTCCCCGTGTGCATTCTGTGAGATGGAGGCACACTGGTTATACTGGCAAATTAATGGACAAATAAATAGTACCATTCAAAGAACATCGACCATTTTCTTAAAATGATCATGTTGCAGGTAACTGAATAAAGTACATCATGCCAGTTTCTGTTTCTGGGAAGGTCTTGAGCAATTCAAACACGTCCCGATTCCTCTGAAACTAGAAGCCTACGAGAAAAACGAGGCAATCTCCTTTTGTGCAAGGGTTTGGTGGGGCATTTCCTATTAAGTGCCACAGGAAGCAGGAATGCATAACATAATCATCAATAAACAAAGGCCTATAGAAACAACCCTTCTTTTATCCACCTCCCTCCAAAAAACTTCTGCATCTTCCTGCTCCTCCAGATCCTACCCAGTGAAGAAAGATGAGTCTATGTTGTTAAGAGATAGTAAACGTCCAAGAAAAGTGTTGTGGACTAAATGTTTGTGTCTCCCCAAACTTCTTACTTAAAGCCCTAACCCCAAAGGGATGCCTTTGGGAGATTAGAGTTAGATGGGGTCATGAGGGTGGGGCCCTCAAACGAGATCTGTATCCTTAAAAGAAGAGACACTAGAGTTCTCTCTTGATCTACTATGTGAGGACACAGTCAGAAGGTGGCTGTCTGCAAACCAGGAAGCGAGCCCTCCCTGGACCTCAACTACACTGGCACCCTGATCTCACACTTCCAGCCTCCAAATCTCTGAGAAGTAAATGTTTGTTGTTTTAAGCCACAAAGCCTGTGGCATTTAGTTATGGCAGCTTGAACAGATTAATACAGTCCAGCTCACTTTTGGACTAAGTAACAGTTCAGGCAGGAAGTATTTAAGTTGGATTCAGAAACTTCCTAACTCCAAGAACTATCTAAAACAAGCACTTAAAAAAAAAAGGGGGGGGGATGGGGGGTGGATAAAATAATTTTGAAGGAAAAAAACAAGGGAATAAATTCTAGATACAGAGAAGAAAAAAACCTCAAAAAGTTTCATCTCCTTAGCATCTGCAAGAATATCTAAAAATCTATCTTATTTTCTAAACATCCCGAAATAGGAGAGCAGTGGGCTTCTTAAATGACCCTAACCTTAATGACCTACTTACACTCCTTAGAAAAGCAAAGTATAACCTTAAGACTCTGATCATAGATTAAATGTCTAGAAAAGGCCAATCTCTTGATATACATTACACCACTCAGCAGCCCAGCAAGATATCCTTATCCCCATTGTACAGGGTAAGGAGGCTTCTTTCCCTTCCTCCTTCCCCAAGTGCCAGAATGCTATTTCCTCTGATTCAGGGCAGAAAGAGAAAGGCTCAATGGCCCTATGTTTCTCAGAGGTGGAGAGTATAAAATCTAGTCTCTTTTCCCAGGCTAACTTCGTAGCTACTTTCTATGACCCACTTCTCTTTTATTTTGCTGAACAGTTGAGAAATCTGTGCCCTCTGAAGAGTAAAATGAGGGCCATGAGGAGTGGCTCATGCCAGCACTTTGAGACGCTGTGGTGGGCCTGAGTGGCTCATGCCAGCACTTTGGGAGGCTGATCATCTGCGCTCAGGAGTTCAAGCCCAGCCTGAGCAACATAGTGAGATCCCATCTCTAAAAAATAAGAAATTTAAAAAATGAGCCAGGGATGGTGGCCCATGCCTGTAGTTCCGGCCACTTGGGAGGCTGGGATGGGAAGATCACTTGAGCCTGGGAGGTTGAGGCTGCAGTGAGCTGAGATCATGCCACTGCACTCCAGCCTGGGAGACAGAGCGAGACCCTGTTTCGAAAATAAATAAATAAATAAATAAATAAATAAATAAATAAATAAATAAATAAATAAATAAATAAATAAATAAAATAAAATAAAAAGTAAGTAAAACTAAAGGATGATTATTTTCAACAGTGGTGGTGGTGTTAGTGGGAGCGCACAGCAGACGGTCCTGGCAGCAGGGAAGAGCTCACGGGGAGTGTGCTCATCTCCCCTGCACACCCCCCTCCCACTGGACTTCTCCCCATCAGTCATGGAAGCAGAACACTTTCCAGTGACTTCATGGTGTTTGGGAAAACGGGAAAATCAGCCTAGTATTTTCCATGCAGGTATGAAGTTTTATTCTCACCTAGATTCCAGTTAAGGAAGTGGTGCTACCACGTAAGTTACACAAGTCACTGTGGGACTTGAAATCAATTTCTACAAATCCAAAGTACTAGAATCTGTCCCCATGAGCACAACAGGGGTAGTAACAGCCTCTCTTCCCAGGGATGCTGTTCTGCTGAATGATGCAGCAGAATCCAGTTTCCATCTTGAAACCACTAGATCCGAGGAACTCAAAAATCACACTTTGAGTGTCCTGTCACTTTTTAGTTCTTCTTCCTGTACATAACCTTTCCTGCTGGTGATTTAAATACTGGGGAAGTAAGTTCTTGAGGATGAATGGCTTTTCCAGAATCTTTTTTTTTTTTTCTTTTCACGGGGTCTCACTCTGTCACCCCAGGCTGGAGTACAGTGGAGCAATCTTGACTCACTGCAGCCTCCACTCCCAGGATCAAGCAATCCTCCCACCTCAGCCCCCTAAGCAGCTGGGACTACAGGTGCCTGCCACCACACCCAGCCAGGTTTTTCTATTTTTCATAGAGACGGGGTTTCACCATGTTGCCCCAGCTGGTCTCAAACTCCTGAGCTCAGGCGTGAGCCATCGTGCCCTGCCTGTTCCAGAATCTTCAGGGGTCCCCAAGAACTCTCCAGTTACATGAACAACTAATCTCCAGAAAATGCTACGACAAGTAAACAAAATTTATTCATATATTATAAAGACCCCAAATTATCTAAAGAGGGAGACAGCTCATAAGCAAATGTTTCCTAAGCTTCATGGAGGCATATTCCATTGCCGCTCGTGAGTGTGAGTCCCATAACTTCCCAGGAAAGAAACATCACTGAGAACCTAAGAAGCCACTAGTCATCCTTTGCTTTGCTATAAATTTGTACGCTGGCAAGTAGATATTGCTCCTAAAATTTATAAAGCAATTAGATACTAAGTGGAGATTTATACACACAACTTTACGCACCAAGTAAATTTTTCCTGCTGGGTTATGAATCCCAGGGTAAACCTGGGCTTCCATCCTTCCTCACAACATGACAGGCTCTTTGTTTGTCATCAGAGTCAAAAATTACTCAGCATAGAGATGGTGGTGTTGGCTGCTTCTCAACATTTTGATGGCAATAATACTAATAAAATGCCACGTTACATGTCTCTATGCCTGTCAAACTTAATGTAAATGCAAACACACGGGACACAGGACCAGGAAGTGTTTTCAATTAAAGCCTCCAACTGACAGAAAAGATAAATATAATTCCTCTCCTTCATGTACTCAAGACTAATATCAGCAACTAATACGGGAGGAAATTCTCTGGTGATTTTAATAAAGCAAAGAGCCACGTCCTTCCTCCAAATACACCTATAAAACTCACCGGAATGAAGATTACCAATTTCTGAAAAAATGTGTGTTTCTTCCTTGGCATCTCTAATTCTACAGGAATCCAATATTTCTGTTCTGAGGTTTCCCATTCAAAGACTGATAAGAGGAAGCAGCAGGGGGAGTCGGGTGGAAGGGGACCAGGCCCAGCACCTGGGAATCTGAATTTCACTGCCTGTCCCCTAAAATGGGGGACCTTGGACAACTAGCTAAACGCCAGTCTCAATTTTCTCTGCTATGAAACAAAATTCGCAACAAACATGCAGCACTTTTTTAGAATCAAAATAAACAATGTACCAGATGTAAAATCACCTGGCACATAGTAAACATTCAAGAATGGTTATTTTGTAAATACTGAGATTTTTAACTAGGTAGGTATGACAGAGAGCATAAGGCATGATTCTTCCCAATTAAGCCTCTGCAAAGCCATTTGACAGTGCATTTGAAGCTAACTAAAATCTTACGTGCCAGGAGAAAACATGATGATCTATCTACTCAGCGCTGTTTCATGGTCAGACTGGACTGTGGTTTGGATATTTAGATGGATGGATGGATGAATGGATGGATGGATAAACAGATGAATGCTGGATGAATAGGTGGATAAATGGATGGTCGGATAGATGAATGCCGGATGAATAGGTGGATAAATGGATGGTCGGATAGATGAATGCCGGATGAATAGGTGGATGAATGGATGGTCAGATAAATAGATGAATGCTGGATGAATAGGTAGATAAACAGATGGTTGGATAAAATAGATGAATGCTGGATGAATAGGTGGATGAATGGATGGATGAATGGATAAACAGATAAATGGAAAGATGGGTGGATGAGTATGTGGATGGATTGGTGAATGGACAGAGAGATGGGTACACAGATGGACAGAGATTTTGGAACCTACTTACAAGACTATGAAAATTCCTAAAGAAAAACATGGAGAATATGCTCCAGTCCCAATCTACTGTGTCTTTCCTTTCTGAACCAGTGATTCCCAAGGAACTAGATCAATTTGCCTAAGGCCCCCAACATTGCTTTCTCCTTTGAGAACACTATTGATTGAGGTCTTAGGTTTTAGTCTCTATGGAAAGCATTGTGAAGTTAAAGTGCTTAATATTCACATACTCAGATATAAAAGATACCAGAGAGTTCATACATTTTCTAGAAACACACCCAGGAAAACATCACATCTTTTTCTAAAATACTTTACAGCAGCAAACGCTTTGGCCCTTACCTGAAGGTGGGTCCATTCTGTATTTATTCTCTTGACACCAACCAACTGGTCGAAGTCTGTAATCCAAGTAAAACAACCACTGGTCATAGGATTCAGTGTCCTCCAATCCCACATAGCGAAGGCGTAATCTTCCTCCAACATTTTCAATCACACTAACTATCCAGTACTGAAAAGGGCTCTGGGAATCCTGAAGTTCTATTAAGGAACCAACTGTAATGAGGTCTATAGGGCCTTTCCCTCGCAGAGGCTGTTTAAACAGAAGCAAAACTCCTTATTTTAAACTTTACTTTAAGGTTCTCATGGAAACAGATGACAGCAGAAGATAATATTTTTTCACACCATCATCCAAGGTACTGGCGAACAGTCTAGCGTTCCCTCCACCCCATCCTTGCCCAGCCCATGCCCCGCCCCTTCCCTTTCCTCCCTTCCACACATCCATGTACCCCATTCCATATCCAACAACAAAAAAATCACAAGTTAATAGAAAATAACAGTTTATGCTAAGTTCTCACCAAACAAATCACCCTTCCCAGATAAAATTGCTTTTGTTAACAATCAGTATGCTTTCAAGAAGAGTTCTACCCAAATTTGCCTGGATCTAGAAAACATGTGGTAGCAAACGGTCTACTTTTACAATAGACAGATATTTCTAATACGGAGCATTCAATTTACACCATGACTCTTTCCCAGACATTCATCTTACTCTACTGGCTGCTACTCTAATGACCAAGATGCTCTCATACTTTGATTATGTAATGAAGGCACGAGTGTGTGTTGATAACATATCGAACACACAGGAATGATCAGCTAAATTAGACTACTATGTAAAATGATTTCTACACGTAACCTGATAATTGGTTGAGATAATTTATAATTACTGCCCCTTGTAAGAAACCTTCTTAGCATATGATAGCATATGAAAAGGGTGTTTGTTCAGCCAGCTTTGAAGGCAAATATGTTTTAGAAAATTAACATAGTGAGACAATTTGTCCTTTTTGAAAGGATGCACTATCATCATTTTGATTTATTAATGAACAATTAAAACAATAGCTCTAAAGATATATAACAAATACATCAGGCAAAATCTTCACAAAATAAAACCCGTTAACTATATTAGACAATGACGTTCTAAAGTGTCAATATCATTTATGAAAAGAGGGAAAGGTTACGGTTAAGAGAATATGATACTGTCAAAATCCACACCTGATTAGAGAATATGATACTGTCAAAATCCACACCTTATTACTTATTACTTGTTGTTCACTAAGTTTTCCCCTTTTTAGAGTCATTCTTAAGAAAAACAGACTAGGTAATTCAATAATTACTTATGACGCAGTGCCTTTCTCTTCCTGTTCTATTATATAAATATAAATACTAAATATAAATACTAAAATGTTTCATCATAAAATTATTTTCAAATAAACCATCAAGATTTCAGATTAAACTATTTCTTTTCTTCAATACATTAAAATTTCCTTGGCTACACTGAAATACGATCTGCCATTCCTCCTCTTGTTTTTACAAGAGAAGTTAATTCAATTATTGGTTAACGTGTGTATGTTCAAATCTTGGGGTTATGCATCCGAAATAGAACATTTAATGGAACCACTTATCAATGTACTCCAAGAGACGATATTAGCACATACATAATCTTGTCACCTGTTCAAAACAGTTATTCTACAGGATTTGATTTATATTCACTCATATAGGAAAGAGGCTTAAAGATATAGGACAGTAGGAAGACATCCCGGCATACTGTGATTTAAAAATTGGATTCGCATAGAGCGAATTCTTCCATTGCTGATTGCATCACAGGGGAGGTTTCAGCAATGCCATTCAAATCGGTCACCTAAGTTATTCAGGACAAAACAGGAGGGGAGGCTATCTGGATGGCAGTGTCTGCGGAAAGCACGCATGTGCTGAAGGATATATGCAAAGGTGCTGTCAGGTCTGAGCTCACGTAACTGGGGTGCTTCAGAGATACATTAGATGTATAACAACAATACATACACCTTCCAGGAGGTTGGCGGGTGCTGTCCTCGAACCGGTCAAGTCACGTATGAGAAATTCTGTCCAGTCTGTGTACTTCTCTTTGATTGCTGGCAAGACAAAGGAGAAAAAAAAAAAAAACACTTCAACACAGCAGCTAAGTATCCAATCAACTTAAAATCACAGCAGTTTTCTCTATGTAGGTTTGATTTCAATGTTTTTCTTAACCTTCATCACCAAGCTTAAGTCAATACTAAACTTTCATCACCATGCTTAAGTAAATACTAAAATTGAGACCGAACATGTGTCTCTAAGTAGTGACTTGACACGTACCACATGCCTGGGCGCCAAGGAGATGAAAGAATCCGAAGTCTTACAATCTATTTAGAAACTTTTCACAGATCACAAAGAAATTTCAAAGTATACAATTCAGGAGGTTCCAAGAAGAGAGAGAGCAGTGAGGCTAGGCAAATGAGAGAAAGGCTTTCCAGGCAGGAAAATCAAACCAGGCCCTGAATTAACATGAAAGGTTTATACAGTTGCAGAAGAAGGAGGAATCTGCAGACAGAGAAATGGGCACAAAATAACAAGAGGGGTGGACTGAAGGTGAAATGGAGAAATAGAGAAACGGGGAAAATAAGTAGTCCCCTCCATATCCATGGGTTCCCCATCTCTGGGTTCAATTCAACCGAGTATCAAAAACATATGGAAAAAAATGCATCTTTACTGAACATGTATACTTTTTCTTGTTATTATTCCCTAAAAACTCCAATGTAACAACTATTTACACAGCATCTATGTCAACAGGCGATTTAAGGTCTGCAGGAAGATGTGCATAGGTTATGTGTGAGCCATACTACTTTCTGTGCGAGACTTGAGCATCTGCAAATTTTGGTATCCTTGGGGGTCCTGAAGCCAGTACCCCAGGGGATCCCAAGGGACAACTGCACAGTAAACAGTCAGGCTAAGGCACACTCCAAGCGCATAGCACTGGGAAATAATACTGAGTGGTAGGAACAAACTATGGACAGTCCAGGAAGTCAACACAGACGCTTAACAAACAGGACATCTCTGTATAAAATGAATCCAGCAAATAGTATAAGGGTTGAATGGAAAGAAAAGAGTCTAAAAGCAGGGAAACTGAGGCTGCTTCAGTTATCTAAGTAGAAAAGTGATAGAACTCAAAATAGGGGTGACAGCCCTGTGAATAAGGAAGGAATGTATCTGAGGCCTCCCCCGAAAAAGCAATATCAGACTGTGGAGGGCAACATTCTACAAGTGCTCGGACCCAAGACCTGAGAAAAGCGTATCTCCTTGGCATGTCTCCCAAGTGACAGATCTCCAAAGGGCTCACTGGGCTACACCCGCATCCCTGAGGGACCTGAGCCTTCCAAGGGCACCAACAGATGGATATGCAAAGTCAGCATAAATGACAGCAAGACTCTAGCCCCAGATTAACCACCCACCACAACTGGCTCTCCCTGTGGGCAGCCCGGGATCCATGCAGGACTTTACTTAGCCCCCAGTAAAGGTCCAAGACCCAAGTAGTTTGTGCACCGTCTAGGTTCTTCAAATGCTTGATGCAACCCTTCTGGCTCAAACCTAAAGCAGTGAAATTGCTATAAAAGGGAAGTTGGCCATAAGGGTGTGGGGCAGATCTGGGCCCCAACGGGAGTTCCAGCATCACTGGATGCGTGACTTTGAATAATTTACTCAATTTCTCTTAGACTCTTTTCTAGCCAATCAAAGGGTGCCAGGTTGCTAACAATATTTTGCTTCTAAGGGGGTGTTCTAAGGACTAAAGGAGAGACATATGCAAATAAAATATAACCAACCCAGGCACACACCAACCAATTAATAAATATTAGCTATTGTTTTATTAAAAACATGTACTAAATTATTACATATATCTTTGTAATCTGCAGGTTATTGATTATTCATACCCATGGTATCCAGACTGAAACTTCCAACGAGCTTTGGCAGAACTGCCAGTAGAATGGAGGCCAACATACAAGCCAAGCAGTGGCCAGACCTGCTGCTTCATCACTAACGTGCCTCTGAGTCAACATCCACCCACGCCCAAGGACGATCATCAGACCAAAAGCAAAACCAGCATGCACAGAACTCAGGCAAACAAGGCTGAGTCCAGCTTTACCTTACATGGCAACGTCCTAGCCTCATCCCGCTTATAATAAAGAATAACTCATCTGTCCACTTCCATCACTACATTTTTTTCTCAAATAAAATGTCACCTTCCTTATTTTATACATACATACTCACATGGAAATACAAACACGAACAATACTGTATGCTCGGCACTTTGGGAAGCTGAGCATAAAACTGTGTTCTTGTGCTCTCTTGCTTCGTTATAAATGTAGTCAGCATTTTTCAAATGCTGCGCCCTTTTCACAAGTGGCCCTCTTGCACGGCTAGGGTCGCTGAGACGAAAACAAAGATACACGGGCCAAATGAACTAAAATCTGGACTCGCCCTATGCGTTCCAAAGACCTTTCATTTACCCCCTCTGTTTTGTTCCTCCTAACAATGCTAACAGGGACTTCTTCTTCACCACCTCTTGCCCAAGTTCACAGAAAAAAACTAGAAAGAGCGGCCAGGTGCGGTGCCTCACACCTGCAATCCCACTACTTTGGGAGGCCAAGGCGGGTGGATCACAAGGTCAGGAGTTCAAGATCAGCCTGGTCAATATTGTGAAACCCCGTCTCTACTAAAAATAGAAAAATTAGCCGGGTGTGGTGGCAGGTGTCTGTGGTCCCAGCTACTTGGGAGGCTGAGGCAAGAGAAATCGCTTGAACCTAGGAGGTGGAGATTGCAGTGAGTCGAAATCATGCCACTGCACTCCAGCCTGGGCAACAGAGAGAGACTCCGTCTCAGAAAAAAAAAAAAAAAAACCTAGAAACAGCCTCAAGCCCCCAAGTGTTCAGAGCCCAATCTCACATGGAGTCTCTCCACTAGATTCTCTGATTCTCCAAAGCTTTGCAAACAGATAAACCAGTAATTTACATCGCAGGCATGATGGAGATAACATGAAAATGACTCACATAAGTTTCAAGATCGGGACAAAATATACAACTGTACCCCATAAATATGCATTTCATATCTCATTACAAAAGAAGAACAGTTATTACAATCCAGTGATAAATGGTCCTATGCCTAACACAGGTCTTCTATATCCAACTACGGGAAGAAAGCTCTATTTTCCACAGGGTTGTTTCTAACATGCGTATGATCCAAGTTCATGTTTAAGTGAAAATTTTTAAAACATGCAAGCACCCTATGAAGTCACTGCACAATGCTGAAATTTAAATTGTCCAAGTCACAGCAAGGGAGCTCCAGGGAGAGCTGACATTTACATCTTACGAGCCTCAAGTTCCCAGAAGTCCTATAGCTTTCCTTTATATGTGTCTGCACAAGACTCAAGCAATTTTTTATGAGTCAGACTATCTAAATGAATTGCTCTCCATGAAAGATGTCTCTATAAAGCCACAAACGTACACAGACCACTTTAGGTTAAAAAGCAGAAAAGAAACGTTCTCAAGAATCTGGCTAATTTTATAAGAAAAACTGTATCAGTCAACATTTAACTCTCAAAGCTCTAAATGTTCAAACGTACCATAAACCTATTACAATAAATATTGCCATAAAATAAAAACTAAGTAGAATCAATTCACAATTCCGAGTCCACGGAGTTACCTTAACCACTGATTAATTCAGTTAAATTCTGGTAAATAAAATTTGCCTCGCAATTCTTTAGAATTCACTGCAATGAAAGCTAACTGGTATTGTTTAGTGTGACCATTAAACTTCTAACTCGAAATTTTAAAACTATGAACTTTATTCTGCAGCATGTCTCTCTTCCAAGACTCCAACTCAGCGCTCTCAGCTGTAAGCCAAATCCTTGTCTATGATCACGATCTTATTCTTCAAATTGAAGGACCAATCCACACATGAAACATCGCGAAACTCAAAACCTGCCCTGCACCCAACAACGGCATCAAAGGAGAACTCTACAGCAGGAAAGAAATGATCAGGGAGAAAAACACTCCGCAATTTCAGGTGGAGGAAGGTTTACCCACAACTTGGTAATCATCACTCCATGCTTTCAACTGATAAAGGCAAACTCCTAGAAAGTCATAAGAAACAAACAAAAAAATCAGAAACTTTTTACCACATGCTCATGAACATTTTTTCAAGGTTTTACTTAGTTATAATATTATACAAGCATTCCACTATACCTTTTAAAAATCCAAGTTCCATTCCACGAATGCCCCACTTGGAGAGGTGCTCACATCACAGTGCAGGAAGGAATCATGAAGTTAGGTTTCAGAACTCAAGTTCTGAGCTTGAGTTACACACACATATGCTTCTTGAGGACGTGTAAAGATGGACCCAAATCCCACAAATGCTTTATTAGGACTATAAAGCTGCCGAGCTGGACATGGTGGCTCACACCTGTAATCCCAACACTCTGGGAGGCTAAGGCAGGAGGATCTCTTGAAGCCAGGAGTTCAAGACTATCCTGGGTAACACAGCAAGACCCCATCTCTACAATTTTTTTTTTCACTTAGCTGGGCATGGTAGTGGGTGGCTGTAGTACCAGCTGCTTGGGAGGCTAAGGCAGGAGAACGGTGTGAGCCCAGGAGTTTGAGGCTGCAGTGGGCTACGATCACACCACTGCACTCCAGCATGGGTAACAGAGTAAGAACATGTCTCTAATAAAAGAAAAAGAAAGCAAGCTATCTACAAATCGAGTCCCAGATAAAGGCCGAAGATTAGCATCACTTTTTCAGAAATTGGGGAAACACCACTAATGTTGGATTTCGAGCCCTATCAAGTGCACATAACGTAGACTCCGAAGCTGGGTCACCTCTCAGGGACGCGACCTGTATAGACCGGGCTGTGCGTACAAAGCCCGTGGTCAGGGCTGCCCATGCAGGCAGACGATGAACAAGGAGACCCATGCTGGGGTCAGGAGGACAAACACTGTTGGCCCAGGCTCCTCAATGCCTTTCCATATCACAGTAGAACAGACAGGTCTGCTGAGACCAGCCACCCCACGCCTACCCATTCTCTGAGAGACGGCGAGAGTAATTAGAATGAAGAGAAAGGCCATTTTCACTCAAACCCACTCCAGCCCACAGGAAGGGCGCTTGAGTCCCATCTCGATGTGCTAGCATTTACACACAAGGGTATTTCATTTTTTGTCGTCTTTCTGGGCAATTTTCTGCACTTACTTCCAATCAACGCTTCTTTGAATTCATTCCGTGGGTCACAGTTTTAGTCTGCAATGCTTCTTTCTTGCTTCTGGTAGTTCCTTCCTTCTAAAACCTTTTCTTTAACAAGATGCCCTTTTCAAAACCTCTCATTACGGTAATGAGAGGTGTTTCTCTTCCCCTATTCCCTGGGTCCTCTCTGATTCCTGGGGGCTGTCTTGTTGTTTCTTCGTCTCATCCTGCCCTCTCTGATCAGAAGCTTTCTTGGGGTGTCTAGCCAACAATGGTCATGCATCAGACTTAAATATGAGACAACAGAAACCCTGGAGAGGCTGGTGTCCTGGGCAGACGGGTCTGACTCAGAGAGTAGGCACTGGAGTAATTCCCCTTCTAAGAAGCTGCCTTCCAAACTAGCAACAGGGGTTCTCCCCAGACAATTCAGTCCACTTTTTCAGAGATGAGGCAGAGGGATAAATATCTGGCTTCTAGTCCTTGGTTGTAGCCACGGCAGGGGTGGAAGAAGGACAGAATCCATGAAGTGATCTGACTATAGGTATCCCACGGAACCCTGTGATTTTCAGCCTCACATGGGACTGCCACCCACTCGGCATTCAAAGTCTCCAAGGTGGGCCTCCCCAGCTGCAGCCCCCACACTAATTTGGTAGTCATGGAGCCTTATCAGCATCCAGGCTGCCAGAAACATTGTGAAATCCCTTTTCCATGCTGGTGGCCTTTAAGTTCTTTGTGTTGCTGGTATATGTACTTTCTATTTTCTCACTACCATTTTAATGGGGTCACTGGAGGAAAAAGAGATAAATAAGAGTGCTTAATCCACCGAAACTCCTCCCAGCTCACAAGAGAACCCAGCCTTCTCTCAACGAGATGTCAGGTAGAGCAGCCTTTGACTTCTCAGGGGAAGACTTTTTTAACACTGACTTTGCTAAAGGAAAAAGGAGGCAACAGCAGACTTCGAATGATAAAAGGAAACACTTGCTCTTACTATTAAGAAAAAAGGATGACAGAGTTCTTTCCCTTGGAGATTTGTAAAGGAGAACCTACATTAATTTTTCATATAAGGTTCAAATTAGATTGTTCCTACAAACAAAAGGATAGATCACAAAATGATTCAACAGGATTGACAAGCTTCTAGTGCTACCTATTACTGGGGTTCAAACACATAGATAAAAGTGTTGCTGTCTTTAATAATGAATGTAACCCAGATGAAGATATAACTTGTGAAGACTGTCAGAAAAATTACACTTACACACACACACACACCCCTTAGTACCTGTCATATAAAGATTTTTGGAGGACAAGTTTCATTTCCACCTTTCAAGACTCTTTCAGTTGTAAAAATACACTTGTATGATTAAGAAAAGAAATAGTAACATTTTGTTGTAAAGAATAGGAATTAGGCGGGGCGCAGTGGCTCATGTCTGTAATCCCAGCATTTTGGGAGGCTGAGGGGGGCGGATCACCTGAGGCCAGGAGTTCAAGATCATCCTGGCCAACATGGTGAAACCCAGTCTCTACTAAAAATACAAAAATTATCTGGGCATGGTGGCAGGCACCTGTAGTCCCAGCTACTAGGAAGGCTGAGGCAGAATTGCTTGAACCTGGAAGGTTGCAGTGAGCCAAGATCGTGCCACTGTACTCCAGGCTGGGTGACAGAGCAAGACTCCATCTCAAGAAAGAAACAAAAAAAGAATAGGATTTAACAAAGACATGATCTAAGAATTGTTGGAAGCAAACGACACAGCCCTATCACAGTGATGACATTAGGGTGAAAGGAGAAAAACAAGTGGTATGAAACTCGGAATAATCCACATCATATGAATATTTAATATTTATGCCACAATCATTAAAACTGTAGACAGGATTTATGCACACCCTTAAGAAGGCCTTTGTTACCTAACATTCTTTCTATTCATTGCTTAGGGTTTTCTTCAGGGTTGGAAATGAGCACAGGAGAGTTGCCGTTGGCTGATACTAGCTCACTAGAGAGTCATACATGATTTTTAATGGCAACTACTTCATTAGGCAATTGTGAGAATGAAATGAGAAAGTAAACATAAACGTCCTAACACTTTTTACTCAAGTACAGTATCAATCCTTGTAAAAAGTAAATATTCTTTGATGATGCAATATTACTGAAGAATACTTACTATTCATTCAAATGTTTATTTAATACTGTTTGTTTTGAGAAGAGCATATATAAAATATTTTAAACTGGTGTTTTCATTATAAGCTAACGATTTCCTACAATCCAAAATTAGCTTCTAAAGGCCACACACGGTGGCTTATGCCTATAATCCCAGTACTAGGAGGTCAAGGTGGGAGGACTGCTTGAGCACAGGAGTTGGAGACCAGTCTGGGCAACATAGTGATGCTCTGTCTCTTATTTTAAAAAAATAAATAAATTCAAGAAAAGCAAAATTAACTTTTAGTAAACTTGTACATCAGGTCATGGATATAAAGTTATGGTCACCAGCATAAAATCATAGAGCAATATTAATTTGAAAAATTATGATTAGAGTAAAAATTCCTTCCAGAGTATGATGATCCTTAATAGCCTTCTAGTCTCTTACTTGCCCTCCCTAACTTGGATACTAATGCTAGTTTTGTCACCATGATCACATCTTAAACATCTGCAAACTGGTACCAAAATGAAGTATCTCTCACAGAAAATAATGTCCAGGGTAAACTGTCACAGGAATCCAATCCATTTTTAGCTTCAATTCCCTTTCCTCGCATTCTTATAAAACCAATCACTTGTTATATGGCAGTAAAAGGCAATCTCTCTGGTTAAACTTAGCAAAAAACACTCATAACACAGCAGGGTACACTGTACATACAGAGCGTCACGGCCGCTGCTGGTGGATGTTTTTGATGAGGGCAGGATTGGTAGTGAAGAGATGGTGTGCAATACGAATGTTTACACGCAGTTATTTACCTGCTTAGTTTTTAATTTGCATGACACATCGTTCAGCAGTTCCTGTAGTCTAGATTCCTTCCACACCCAAACCAAACTTTTCTTCTTCATTTTATGCACAAGAGCACAGAGAAAGAAAAACAGTATCCTCGAGATCATTGTAAAACTTAGAATGCAAACCAGATTTCTCCACAGCTATGCTTCAGTCTGGCTGCCCTGCAACTTTCCATTTCATCAGTGCAGTGACTCCAGCAATGGGCACAAGTCACACTACATAGAAGAGGAATTCACTCTCATTATTCTCCCTGTTTAAATAAGGCAACCTGCCTGGGTATGTATCTATTTGCAGCAATTTTTGTTTGTTTGTTTGTTTGTTTTCTTTTTTGAGACAGAGTCTCGCTCTGTCGCCCAGGCTGGAGTACAGTGGCACAATCTCGGCTCACTGCCTCCCAGGTTCTGCCTCCCAGGTTCAAGCGATTCTCCTGCCTCAGCCTCCGGAGTAGTTGGATTACAGGTGTGTACTACTGCGCAGCTAATTTTCGCATCTTTAGTAGAGATGGAGTTTCACCATGTTTGCCAGGCTGGTCTCGAACTCCTGACATCAGGTGATCCGCCCATCTCGGCCTCCCAAAGTGCTGGGATTATAGGTGTGAGCCACCACTCCCAGCCAGCAATGTTTTATTGAGGGAATTTGGGGGAATTGTGTGACACCTTTTACCAGCCCCTGGGAAGAATCTGTAGCGCTGACCACCGGAGCAGCAGTAGGGCTGCCCCCAGCGGGGACACACAGAGGAGAGCTGTGCTTCCTCACCAGCATTTCATATGCTTGCTATTTTCGTCTTGGACACTGCAGTAGCTTCCTGCTGGCTTCAGCACACAACAAGGACTTCCACTGCCACCCTGAGAGGGATAGCCACGGTAGGGCTGGAGCAGAATGAAGTGAAGAAGTGGCATATTTTGAAAAGATGGTTCTGGTCACATTATTATCTGCACCCAGGCAAGAGCAGAAGCAGGAAGCCCTGCAAGGGGGCCACTGCGGTTCCTCAGCCAAGAGCTTGGCAAGGATGCTGTTCAATAGCAGAGGCGACGAGACAGGGTCAGATTCGCCACTTCAATCATCTCATAAAAACAGAGTCAAGGGACGGGTACCTGAGGCTGGCAGCAGGGGTAGAAAGTTTCAGCTTGAAAGGAGTAGACTTTAGAGACCCACGGCACCACACAGGGACCATACTTCATAATAATGCATTGTGTATTTCAAAGGTGCTAAGAGTTGATTTTTAACATTCTCAGCACAAAAAAAGATGCTAAGTTGCTAAGGTGATGGATATGTCAATAAGCATGATTTAATTTTTTTGCAATGTATGCACGGGTCAAAACATTGCATTGTACCCCATAAATAGATACAATTATTATCTGCCAATTTTAAAAATATTTATTTATGTATTTATTTTGAGAAGGAGTCTCACTCTGTCTGGAAAGCACTGGCGCAATCTCGGCTCCCTGCAACCTCCGCCTCCTGGGTTCAAGCGATTCTCCTGCCTCAGCCTCCCAAGCAACTGGGATTACAGGCGCCCACCAGCATCTCCAGCCTCAGCTTCCCAAGTAGCTGGGACCACAGACGCACCCCACCACATCCAACTGATATTTGTATTTTTAGTAGAGACCGGGTTTCACCATGTTGGCCAGGCTGGTCTCAAACTCCTGACCTCAGGTGATCTGCCCGCCTCGGCCTCCCAAAGTGCTGGGATTACAAGTGTGAGCCACCGCGCCTGCTCAAAGTATTTGTTTTTTTTTAAATATGAAGGTAAAGCTAATGGGATTTGCTGATGGGCTGCAAGAGAAGTAGAACACAGAAATGTCCCTGAGGCTTTCTGGCCTAAGCACTTGAGGAATGGAGCAGGCCTTTACTGAGATGGGGCAGATTCAAGGGACGCAAATACCAAGGGAAAGCTCCATGCACCCTCATAGTCGTTAAGATCATTAAGATGACTGTGAGATACTGCATCACAACTAGACTGCATAATAAAGAGACCCAAAAACATAGTGGTACAAGCACAAAGTTTCTCTCTCTCATCTAGGACAGGTGATACAGGGTGACACAGAGCTCTGCTTCCCAAGATGTGTTAGGAGCCCTGGGTCCTTCAATCCTGTCACTCTGTTCTAAGTGAGGGCAGGGAAACAGATGGTTCAGTACATCCCAGCCCACGGAAAGAGGGAAAGAACATAAGTAAAGATGAACAATTTCCATCTCATCAGTTACATGTATATCACAGAGATCACTTCCTCGCCGGGCACGGCCACATCTTCATAGTACAATAGGAGGTATGTCCCAAAGGGAGCTCTCTGGACCAATGAGCTAGGACAGAGCCCAGCTGGAGGTACTGAACCCACATTCATTCAGGTTCCCCATGAAATGCGTACCGCCCCACTGCTAGGGTGGGGGAAGGTACTGTAATTACTGTTTATTCCCTAATATCATGGCTGTTTTCTATGCTTACAAGAAAGGAAACCCACAAAATGGAAGGATGCTTCCAACAAAAAGCATGCCGACTCACCCAGTGGCATCTCTATGGGGTAAGAGGACGGGATGTAAACTGTTGGTCCATGTACATCTCGCTTTCCTCCAGTGAAACCTCATCCTAAACCTGTAACATACGATGTAGAATGTATCTCTGACCCTAGCATGTAACAGTAAGACTGGACAGAACCCACTTTGCATTGTCCAAGTATCTAGACTCTATCTGGACAGCCATGTGCCCAGCTAATTCTCTTTCCAAGTAATAAAAATATTTCCAGAAGGAAGGAATAATCAATCTTGTCAAAGGCTGCTGATAGGACAAGTGAGGTGAAATCTGACGTCAGATGCTTAATTTTTGTAACACTGTTACTCTAAAATTAATTCCGGTGGTTAATTTTTGTAACACTGTTACTCTAAAATTAATTCCGATGGTTAATTTTTGTAACACTGTTACTCTAAAATTAATTCCTAGGTGCAGAACAGCAAAGGACTTCCTAGTTATCAGCAAACTGCTCTCCAAAGTCATTCTTACAACCTCATCATCCCCAATGTTCTCCGTCCTTGGGAGTGTTTTATATAATCAGACTTCTTAAATTTTCACTAATCTGAAGCATATGAAACTGCCTTTTTCCTTTGCTTTATTGTTTTACAGATCATCAGTGCTGTTTAGTATCACTACACTATGACAACTCAAGTTTCCCTCCTGGGAACTGCCTATTCACATCCCCTGTATATATTTCTCTATAGACTCTTTTCCAAATATACTTGTTAATGGTTTATTTATCAAGAGAAACTGTTTGTTAGCCCACATATCTATGCTTCACGGTTCAGAAACACAGGTCAGTGACAAACTTCTAGGTAATTCAACCCAAATAAATTCCTTATATTCCAAAATCACATTGCATCCTGAAAGAAGCCAGCCTTTCTCATCTCTTCAAAATCTTTCATAGAATTATAATTCTTGTAAAAGTCTGTATCTGTCTTTTTCCTTGGTTCAGCCACAGCAAACTGAGACAAAGCTGCAACCCCCAGAGATACGACGAATGCTCCAACAACATGTTTGTGTCCCTGTGTCTACAATATTCGTCTGGCTCTCCACTCCAGGAGACTGGGACCACCTATGCCCATTGTGTCCGAAACCACACACCCAACACCTCCAACCATGGCCAACAAATAGTAGATTACACCTCCAGCAACTAATAGGCCACAGATGAACTTGAGTCACAAGAAGGAAAGACTGGCAGATTTAGACAGCTTTAGAAATTGTATCTGTTTCACTAATCTTTTGATGACATACAACTTGCTGAATTCAGACTAAGAGCCACTGTGACCATAAATATTCACTGCACAGACCTTTCATTGAAATACAATTTAACTCAGTAGCATGCCACGGCATTCACAAACGTACTGCCATTTCTTTTTCTTTTTTGTATTTGCATAGTTTGTAACTGCTTACGTAAGTGAATTATCACTTGCAATGTTCGTTTCAGCATGTGTAACCTAAAAAGCCAGGTATCGGTCCGTTTGAGTGTTTTGGCACTTAGTATCTTGTGTGATAAAGACACACATTTAATATTTTTCTGGAGTTCTCTGCTGTATGATTAGCCCATTAGGTAACACCAATACTGTTCATGTCAGACAAGGGAAACACCCAGAGATGAAAGAAAATCCAGGTACTACACAACAGGACTTTAATCCCAAAGGACCTAACGCTTCCTCTGAAGTTTCCAAGAAGATCTTAGCGCTAGAAACAACCGGAATTTGCTAAATAAACGCCACAGAGATGGAAACCATTTACGACTTTCTCGAAACACACAACCCACACTACTCTGCAAGGAATCTTTAAGAGTCTATGAGATAAATAACCTCTAAAACTATCAGATGAAATTTAACACCTTATCACTGTTCACTGGCTAAAGATTTTTATCCAATAAAATACGGAATCTCTCATTCTTGCACGTTTTCTCCAATCCTTCTCTAGCTGCCAATAGCTCACTTTCATAGATGTTACTGCTCCTGCTTTTAAACATTTTCCTGCTTTTAAAGAATCCCCTTCCAAAGAGTCAGCCGCTTTTCTTCCATTCTCCACTAAAAAGAAGAAAAAAAAATTCTTACAGTTCTTTTCATTAGTTCACTCTGCAGAGAAACTGTCAAGACTGAATTGACATATCACACAGGTCCAGGGCTCTAAGTTCAACGGAATAAGACAGTTGCTTGTTAAAGATTTTCTTCTCCTAGGTCTCACTCTATTTTTCATACTTGACTTACTTCTTCCTGTAAAGTTACTTTCTTTCCTGAAGCAAAAGAACTTCCATTCACATTTTTCCCAATATTCTCGTTAGGTCTACGAGAAAGAGATAAACTTGCAGCAAGTTTACATTGACATGCCCTTAGGTATCTGACATTAACAAGCCCTTAGGTATATGACAAAATGAGTCTGCCTTTCATTCAACAGGATTTAGGCTGCTGTCTGTGATGGTTAATTTTATGTCAACTTGCCTGGGCCACAGTGCCCAGATATATGGTTGAACCCTACTCTGGATTTTTCTGGGAGGGTGATTTGGGGTGAGATTAGCATCTTAATTGCTGGGCTTTGAGTAAAGCAGGCCGCCCTCCCTGGTGTGGGTGGGCCTCGTTCAGTTGAAGGCCTGGCTAGAACAAAAGACTGACTTCCCGTGAGCAACAGGGAATCCTCCAGCAGGCAACCAGATTCCATCCCAGCAGCGGCTCTTCCTGGGTCTAAAGCAGATGGCCTTGGACTGGAACTGCAACTCTTCCCTGAGTGCCCGGCCTGCCGCCCTGCCCAGTCAAAGCTCAGACTCACCACACCTCCACAGTCATGACAGTACCTATATATATACACATTACATCGGTTCCATTTCTTTGGAGACTCCTAACACACTGCCTTACCGTTACTATTCTAAAGGTTCAGCAGGCAAAAAGAACAAAAACACTCCTAGTAAAGGGAAAACAGCAATGAATCAGTCATCAGACAGCTCTTGTAGGCTGTGCCTTTGAGGGTGCACAGACGGAATACTGAGATGGCCTTGCACTGAGAAAGCTGCAAAACACAGGACATGGCAGGATCCAGATGGCACTACCTGGGTTGGAGTCCCAGCTATATCCACATTGTCTGTGTGACATCAGAAAAGCCGCCTAACCTCTCCAGGTGCATTTCCTCACTTGTAAAACAAGCCTGCTCGCTGGACCACCTGGTAGGTCCTCCTGAACACTAAGTAAAATAACCATGCACAAGAAGGTTCTCAGCACAGGGCTGGGCAGGGGCTCAGAGCTAAATAAAGGAAGAGGGGGAGAGCGAAAATGACGGGAGGGAGGAGTGGGAGTGGGAGGAGAAGCCGGAGGAGGATGAGGAGGCCATCAGGGGTGGGGGTAAAATGACCCCAACCACTCTGATGAGCTACTGCAGAGAAACAAGGCGATTTTAAAAAACTAGTTGGAGAGATTTTCATTCATGTTACATTTTTAAATTTTGAAACAAAAGCCAAACAATTATCAAAGTCATATAATTGTTTCAAATAGGAAGAGAAAACTGAATTCCATGTTAAATTATAAATTTGTTATAGTTTTTTGCTTCACGACGACACACACACTCAGCACACACAGGAGTGTGACCTGGGTGAAACTGTGGCCTCAACACCTGTACATCTGAGGCTAGTATCTGCAATCTGTGTCTGCCTCCCATGCCCGCCCTGTTACCAGCACCCCCACCACCTCCGCAATGGGAGCACCACAGGCTGATTCATATTCTCAACCCAGGGGGCTCTGACTTTTGCCCAAAGATGGAATCCACCCTCAGTGGGGTCTGCAGGTGAGGCCTGGAGGTGGCCGTGCTGCTGCTGGCTGCTCGCCCGGCACCCAGAGGCCTTCACTCACAATCAACTGCAGCTTGCCCTTCGCCAATGAGTGCTAGATTTTTGCATCAGAAAATAATTGGAATTCCAGGCAACTGGAGAGATCCTGTCTCTCGGGATTCCCCTAATAGCCATCCTCTGCGGGGTGTGTCCAGGGAGCAGAAAAACGGTCAACACACTCTGCACCTCCAGCTTCTTCTCAGAGTCTCGCTCCAAACCCTGACCATGATGTCCCCACTCACCATCCCGAGAACTCCCCAGAGAGACTGAGACCCCCACCCTGTGCACATGATCTAGTCCAACTGATATTCAGACTGTCCATCCTGGGTCACCACATGTGAACTGCTGGAATGTCACTTACCCAGAAGCCCAACAGCCAGGCCAGTTCCCTGGCTCTGGACAGGCCTGTTCCTGAAGTCTCAGTCTGACCAATTATCGCCTTCTCCAAAGCAAAGGTTCTTAACTTGTCAACAGGTCTGGGATAGGATCCCCAGGGTTCACGAGCCCATACAATGAAGTACAAGGCTGTGAAGTGTGTGTGTGAGTGTGTATACATATGTGCGTATGTGTGTCTATGTGTGTATGTGTATGTATATGTGTGTATGTATGTGTATGTGTGCATGTGTATACACGTATTTGCGTGTGTGTGCACATGCGCGTATGTATATGTGTATGTGTGTGTGTCTATGTATGTGTGTATATATATATGTCTGTGTGTGTGCGTGTGTGTGTTTGTGTATGTGTGTATATGTGTGTCTGTGTGTGTGGGTCTAAGACCTCTTCCAAGAAGTTTCATTGGATTCATCAGATTCTCAAAGAACTCCATGACCCCTGAAAAGATTACGAACAACTACTGTATAGAAAATATTATTACATTAAAATGTAGCTGTGGGTTGGTCATGGTGGCTCATGCCTATCATCCCAGCACTTTGGGAGGCCGAGGCAGGTGGATCGCCTGAGGTCGGGAATTCGAGAGCAGCCTCGCCAACATGGTGAAACCCCGTCTCTACTACAAAACACAAAAATTAGCCCAAATCAACAGAATATACATTCTTCTCAGTGCCACATGGCACTTATTCTAAAACCATAAAAACCCTAGAAGAAAACCTAGGCAATACCATTCAAGACATAGGCATGGGCAAGGACTTCATGACAAAGTAAAGCCAAAAGCAATTGCAATGAAAGCCAAAATTAACAGGTTCTAATTAAACTAACTAGCTTCTGCACAGCAAAATAAACTATCATTAAGAGTAAAGAGGCAACCTACAAAATGGGAGAAAATTTTTGCAATCTACCCATCTGACAAAGGGCTAATATCCAGAATTTAAAAGGCACTTAAACATATTTACAAGAAAAAAACAAACAACCCCATCAAAAAGTGGGCAAAGGATATGAATAGACACTTCTCAAAAGAAGACATTTACGTGACCAACAAACATATGAAAAAAAGCTCAACATCACTAATCATCAGAGAAATGCAAATCAAAACCATAATGAAATACCATCTCATGCCTGTCAGAATGGTGATTATTAAAAAGTCAGGAAACAATAGATGCTGGCGAGGCTGTGAAGAAACAGGAACGCTTTTACACTGTTGGTGGGAGTGTAAATTAGTTCAACCATTGTGGAATACAGCATGGCGATTCCTCAAAGATCTAGAACTAGAAATACCATTTGTACGTGTCTTTATAGGATAATGATTTATATTCCTTTGGGTATACTTATTTTGGGTATATATAAATATATACCCAAAGGAATATAAATCATTCTACTATAAAGACAAATGCACACAAATGTTTATTGCAGCAGTATTTACTATAGCAAAGACACGGAACCAACCCAAATACCCATCAATGGTAGACTGAATAAGGAGAATGTGGCACATGTACAACATGCAGCCATAAAAAGGAATGAATACTATGCAGTCATAAAAACGAATGAGATCACATCCTTTGCAGGGACATGGATGAAACTGGAAGTCATGATCCTCAGAAAACTAACACAGAAACAGAAAACCAAACACCGCGTGTTCTCACGCGTAAGTGGGAGTTGAACATTGAGAACACACGGACACAGAGAGGGGAACGTCACACACCAGGGCCTGCTGGGGGCTTGGGGGTGGTGGGGGGAAGGGAAGAAACTTAGAGGACAGGTCAATAGGTGCAGTAAAGCACCGTGGCACACGTAACCTAAGTAACAAACCTGCATGTTCTGCACATGTATCCAGCTTTTGTTTTAAAGAAATAAAAAAAAAATAAAGACTAAAGGAGACTAAGCAGGCTACACTCACACTGAGTAACAAATATCCTAGGGAGTATCTGCCACAGACGGATGACAGACTCCCACTCTCACTTCATGGAGCTGAGTCGTTGACTCCAACTTTCAAGGTAGTCTTTTGACAACATCCCTGGTCAACCCAGAGGCTTCTCATTCAGCGTGCCTGCATTTCACACTGCCCCCTTCACACAGCTTTTAAAACACCCTCCTCAATAAATATACGTGTGCATGTGTCTTTATAGCAGCATGATTTATGATCCTTTGGGTATATACCCAGTAATGGGATGGCTGGGTCATATGGTACATCTAGTTCTAGATCCTTGAGGAATCGCCATACTGTTTTCCA
>NW_012117733.1:172137-186586 GCF_000951035.1 Colobus angolensis palliatus | reverse complement strand
AAACAAAAAAAAAACACCCTCCTCAACCCCTGCCCACCCAGCCCGGGAATTCCCTCCCATGTGGCATGTGGTGCATGTCCCACATCACAGTATCTGCCCAGCTGTTCCCTACCGCTTCTGACAGCCCACTGCATTCCGTGAGAATGGAAAGGCATTACTCTTGTTCAAACTTTCTCCTCCAGGCCCAGCATCGTCTCTGGCACTGAGCAGAAATCTAATAAACAACTGGCAAATGCACAAAATGTATTTTTAAGAATCTTTTATATTTAGTGAGACAGAGCACTGGATTAGAGGTTAAACGACTTTCTGGACTATTTCTGTCGTTAGCTGCCAACTCCAAGAGAGCTGCTCAGACTCTTTGGAATTTAGCATTATACAGTTAGAAAGGTGATAAATTGCTTCTAGTGAAAAGACACAGGCTGACTGTTTTCCTTTGTGTCGTACAACAGTCCAGATACTGGAGAGAAAATAAGGATCATTAAGACACAGTCCTTATGTTCGAGAAGTTTCATAAGGAAGACAGGCATGTAAGTAGGTAATTCAGAGAGGGAAGGAGTGAACCCCAGATACTGTGGGAGCCCTGGGGCCAGGGCCGGGACACTTCCCGATGAAGGCAGCTGAGAACTGTGCCTTCAACGGACAGAAGTTCCTTCACTGAAAGTCTCGGGGAAGGGAATAGTCAGCATAAAGAACGTCATGTGCAAATCAGCGTGAGGCAGTTATTAGTGTCTTTATGTCACGTGCAAATCAGCTTGAGACACTAGTAACTAGCAAGACACTATGGACTAGTTGCCAGTCCCTCCACAGGGTTCGTTCTGAAAGGAGAGATGCCACCGAAAGGCCGATGGGTCAAGCGGCTCTTCCAATCATCAAGTGAGGAATGAAGGAAGCCTGAACTCATGAGAGTGTGGAGGAAACCCAGGAGAGACTGGAACAAAGTCCAGGCACAGAGTCCCGCAGGCCTGAAGGAGCCTGGGCTGTATCTATACGCTTAGTCATCAGCAGTTAGTGGCACGCTTTCCACTGAAACAGCGGGGGCAGGACCCCGGGACAGGTGAAGTCCTGGAACACCAGCCAGGGGAATCTCCACTGCCTCCACAGGACAAACCAGAGATTGCAAAGAGAGGGGAGGAGCTGTCGCTTCCAAGTTGGGCCATTTACTGTTCTGAGATGCAGAAACTGGTATTTCTTGACATGGGCTCCCCAGAAGTCACCTAGTATGAGAGCCATGCCTCTCTACAGACGCTAGGAGTCCCCATCCTGGCCTTTCCCGGGGCTGCTGAAAGAGAAGGGAGAACTGCGTGGTTCTAGACCATCAAAGGGGACAAAACCACTGATTTAGAATTTTTTAAAAAATCGTTCTGGGCTGGGAGACCTCAGGAGTTAACCTAGCTTAGCTATGCAGACTAGAACCTCCACTGACCCCAAGGGACAGGGGAGGTGCAGACTGGGGGAAGCACAGAGACTGTCATAAGCCTCAATACGGTCCCAGCCATAGGTCCACAATTCCAACCAGATAACAACAGAAAACTACCAGAAAACAACACAAATCCTCTGGCAAGGTAATTACATGGCCCCTGTCTTGATAATCTGCTTTCAATTCTCCACTTGAGGTAAATGCTGTCTTAATTCCAACCTAAATCTTTGTGCCTGTGTCCTCAGCTTCCCTCCTTTTTTCCCAAAGTCCCGGTACAACCTACAACCAGATAGTTACTCATTTGCTAAGAAGACAAGGCACCCTCCCTCTTCTCCCATGAAGCTGAAATATTTCAGCAACAAACTCAGTTCTTATAGTCTGAATTCATCTTCACAATGTTACTACTACCCCAGTCACAGTATTTGCTTCAATAGCAATGCTGTGGGGATTAACATTAACTAGTTAGTCACAAAGAGAATAAATGTTACCCCACATGCTGAGGAGCAGAGTGGGAGCTCACAGCTCCAAACGGGGCTGTGACATCGACCCCTGACCTTTGGCATAACCCAGGGGAAGTTCCTAAACACAACAAGCCAGGGTTTCCATGACTATTCTGTAAGTAGAGATGCATGTCTGGGCAATTAACCGGCTTGATTCTTGTTTTTATGAGAAGGAAGGTCTAGTAAAAGTGATTGATTACAAGGAGCATTCCAAAATGCGAGAATCATGATTCAACATCATAAATCAGGTTGTTATTAAAAGAAAACCGTTAAGGAAGAACAAAAATTATGACAGGCCTTTCCCTCCTCAGTTTAGGTGGAGCTGAGGAGTCCCCGCGTCTAGAATGCAAGCTGCATTTGGTTCATAAGCACCAGTAGGAATGAAAACAGGTTACAACTTGAGTATCTGACTCCCTCACTCTCTCTCTCTCTTTCTTTCTTATCAATAACAGAACAGGAAATTTAGAATAAGTAAAGTGCCTAAGGTTTTCTCTTCTATGATTCTTCAAACAAATCAAAAACACTATCATAGTATATCATAAAACATTTTAAAACTTTGCAAAAGGGTTACAATATGTAAAAAAAAAAAAAATGCTGCACCTGTAGCTGTCAATAAGTCATTCTGAGTGCTGACTGTAAGTTCTGCCTGCTTTATTTCATAAACAGAATATATTTGGATTATTGCATGTGGCAGTTCTTGAAAAAGTCAGTTGTAAACAGACCCTGAACAAATTCCCTGAATTTTTCTTCTATCAATTACATGAGATCAAATTATGTTTGTGAAAATGAAGCTTTACTACTAACAATTATTTTTAAGCAATGAAATGTAACAGATATTAACGTATGGTTTTCTTCCTGTGAACACTAAGACTGTATTAGATGAAATTTACAGTTGTTTAACAAAACAAAAACTATTATGTCAGCCTTAGAAGCAGTAATTCATCAGTTTATGTAGAGCAAACAATTCATGCCAGATGAGTACAGAGAAATAAATTTCCTACTCACTTTGCAACCATTATTCTTTCCACCACGGAAAGATGGGGTAATCTGAGATTTAAAAGAGAGAGAGAGAGAAAAAAGAAAGAAAGAGAAAGGGTGGTGTAATAAAATAGGGCCTTATTTAGACACTTAATCTAACCACAACCTAGAATTCACTTACCCAATAATCATAAGTTCTTGGTGATTTTTGTCAGTATATCCAGTATTTCAATAACCCCAACACAATAAACTACTGAGATTTAAAAGCAGCCCGAAATGCCCCTCTCAATAACCACTCCTCATCAAAATTCTTATTTCTTTAGAATGTTTTCTGCAGGAAGAAAAAGGGAGAAGCAATATTTCATTGCCATTTTAGAATGATTTTGTAAGCAGGGATATAAACATAGTCACACATATTTATGCTGGATAGGAACTTATATTGCTTGACCACATAAAAAGTTAGGTTACATGGGAGTGGAGAAAATCAAAAGTTATTTCATTTTTCTTTTCTCTCATTTCCCTTCCTGCATGTCACTACGGATCCTGCGAGGCCTGAGAGAAGATGCCGGCCGAAAGGCAGGAGCCCACGATTAATGAACTGTTGTCTGCATGGGGGAGGTGGGCCACGGAGACGGCTCTTCAGCACAGGGAGCAGTGAAACAGAATGAACCCGAGCAAATCACTCGCTGACATAGTTTGGTGGTGTCCCCACCCAAATCTCATCTTGAACTGCAGCTCCCACAATTCCCTTGTGTCTTGGGAGGGACGCAGTGGGAGGTAAGTGCATCACGGTGGCGGGTCTTTCCCGTGCTGTTCTTGTGATAGGGAGTAAGTCTCATCAGAGCTGATGGTTTCATAAAGGGCAGTTCCCCTGCACACGCTCTCTTGCCTGTCACCATGTAAGACATACCTCTGTTCCCCTTTGTCTTCCGCCATGATTGTGAGGCCTCCCCAGCCATGTGGAACTGTGAGTCCATTAAACCTCTTTATTTTTTTTAAATAACTTAGCCAGTCTTGGGTATTTCTTCATAGCAGAGTGAAAATGGACTAATACACGTACTAAGGGGCTTGGTTTTCTCACTATGGTTACAAGGAGTCCCTAACTTAACAAACGGATTATGCTCCAAGGGATCTTTAACAAATCAGTGTCAGAACTCCCAAAGTCATTCGAGTAACAGCGATAGCTCAGTGAGGGATGGCTGGCCAGGCCCTTAGGCTTTACAGATACGAAATATACTGAGTATGACTTAACTATGCCTAAATAGCCTATCGATGCCGTCCATCGGAGACAGAAATTCTAACTCCAAAGATTCATGTCAAAAACAAATTCAGGAAAGGAGAAGGAAATCTCTTGTCTGGACAGAGAAGAGGGACAACCACCACTGGGTACCAAAGTACTACTAAATCTACACTGGGAATAAGACAGGTCCCACCCTGTGCCTAAAGGAGGCAGCTCTCCATGTCAGTCACCTCCTAATTATGTGAGAAGAAATAGGTCAGTTGCACCCCCAGGAGGAGAAGCTCCAGAAAAAGCACGGCAGGAGACCAACAGAGTTATCTTCCTCCCTTTTCTTTTCAGGAGTGACAACAGGAGCATCAGCTCCCAGCTCAGAGTCCCTCTCCTTTTACAGAAAGAGTGCCTGTGTTCATTAGTAAAGGATTAAACTAGAAGTTCATTTAGCAAAACTGTGAAAAAAAAACTGCATTGCAAAAATTTCTACCTATGCTACTTACTCGGGTAATGACTGAATCTCGAAAATACACCCTCAAGGATCAACCTACAATGAGACAGGCAACGTCACCTGCAATCATCTTCCCTCCACATGCAAAGTACTTGGCATGATGATTAAATGACAGGCTATCAGCACTGAAGCCAGTGTGCTATATTCCACAAAGGGTATTTAGGTTCTTTTATGGCAGCTATTTCCATACATGAACAGTAACTCAGCAGTGTCTCCCCAAGTTCCTGCATCCTGTTATTAATTAAGTACCTGTGGGTCCTCCACTATATTATAAACTCCTGCAAGAAACAGGGATATTTTATTGGGCCCACCTCCAGCCCCCTAGCAAGGTGTCTCCGACTTGCATAGTATTCAATAAGCATTGAACAAGGAAATAAATATTCCCAAGGTGCACCATTATGGTAGGCATGATGCAAGGAAACAGGAAAGTTGATTCCTATCTAGTCAGGAAGGAAGATCATCCAGACAGAATGAAATCAACGGGAAAACCAGATACCTAACTGGCAGTCTGGGGCAGCCTTATCAATACTGCACCATTCACTGAGCAAAGGTCTACCCTTTCAGAAGACTCCAATTTTCTATAAGAATGCAGGAGAGGCAACACGATAAAAGTAGACATGGCACTGGATTGAACGGGTTACGTTCCAATTTCTGCACATTTTGTGACTCCAGTGAAATCACTCAACCTTTCCAAATCCCTCCTTCCTCATTCAGAACACAGCAGGAATGGTGTGGGGAAGTGAAACAAAACCATCTCTACGGGTTGCCCCAGTTACTGGAACATGATTCAAAGCAGAGTGTGAAAGAAATTAGCCTTCAGTGTTACACATATTTGATATAGCTCATTTATTTACTAAACTCTAAGTATTTTAGATCAGCTTAAAATGGACTCATTTTCCAACTGACTTAGAAAGGCAGCCTACCATTAAGCCATACCTGTACCTTAATGTTGCAAAGATTCAATTTATGTTCATAGGGGTCAAAAAGGAAGCCATTAACCATGCCCCAGTCAATGACAAGTGCGTGGAGTCAGTCTTCAGTTACAGGCACACACAGGGTGCTCTCCGGCAGGCTTCAGTGAACTGTGCGTGGCTTTTGGGCCAAATCCCACCACCCACTTGCCTGTGTTTGCAAGGCTCAGAAGCCAAGAATGTTTTTCACATTTTTAAATGGTTGGAAAAGTCAATATTTCATGACATATGAAAATTATATATGAAATTCAAATTTTTGTCTCCGTAAATAAAGTTTATTGGATCACAGCCATGTCATTCATTTATGTATTGCTCACGGCTGCTCTCGTGCCACAACAGTGAACTGAGTAGCAGCAACAGGAACCAGATGGCCCACAAAGCCCAAAATATTTACTCTCTGGCCTTTTACAGAAAAAGTTCACTAACCCCCGCTGTAGAGTTTCCAGAAGAAGCAGGTATTATAAGAGTAGGACATGATGGATCAGATCATATCTATAATTCATCAAATCAAGGATGCTTTAAGAGAATTAATAATCGTCATCTACAAATATAATATATGCCATAAATAGCAACTAACAGGAGAAAAAAAGTGATACAGAAGATGAAGCCAAGAAAAAGAAAAACAAAAAGGAAGAAAAGAGAAAATGATATGACAAATGACAAAGAAGAAGAGAGAAAACATTGTCCCTGCTCCAGGATGTTCTGTGCAATGCTAGCAATTTCTAGATTATCAATAAGTGTGTTACTACACTGGCTGAAATTAAAAATGCATGTCATTTATGTTGGGCATGGGGAGAGAGGGAACAGCTAAAATTGCCAAGCCACCATCCTCATGCCAAAGCATCCCTGATAACCACGGGTAGTAAACAGGGCATACCTTAGGGCAAAATTTCCTTTAAGCCTCACTATTTATGCAAAAATATTCATGCAAACAGCACTTAGAAAAATATAAAATTTAAAAGATACCATTTACACAAGCTTCAAAACACATACAATATATAATAAATCTTATACAAGTCAGAAAATTATCACACAGAAAATTACAATCCTTTATAGAAATATATAAAATGTAAACAAAGGGAATACATACCATGTTCATGGACTAGAGAGCTCAGTATTATAAAGATGTACATTTTCCTTAAAATGATCTAGTCAACCCCATTCCAGTCCAAATCCCAACATATTTGCTTTGCAGAACTAGATAACCTAATTCTAAAAATTACAAGGAAGTAAAGTGTCCCAAGGAGAGCCAAGACATTCTTAAAGAACACCAACAAACTAGGAACCCTGCCATACAGATGACAAAAGCAGTCATACACAAACAACTTTAAAGATACAGTATTGATAAAGAGAATAGACAAACTAATAAAATGAAATAGAGAAGTCAAACAAATAGACAAACCTGACTAATGGTTAGAACTGGCTCCACACATCAGTGGGGAGAGAACAGACTTTCTGATCAATGGTTCTGGGACAACTGGTTTATCCATATGGAGAAAAAAGAAATTAAGTCTTCTGCCACACACTCTACCTGAAAATCAATTCCAGTTGAACTAAGGACTTACATGTGAAAGGCAAAACTACAAAGCTGTTGGAGAACAAGAATGGAGAATACGTTTTTGCTATCCATGTGGAAGAGGAAAAGATTTCTTACTAGAGACACAGAAAGCATAAAAGATCAATAAATCAGCTTAGTAAAATTAAGAATTTTTATTCACTAAAAAGTCATTACAAGCCACAAACTATTAAAAGCAAGAATTTCTGCTATAGGCCGGGCGCGGTGGCTCAAGCCTGTAATCCCAGCACTTTGGAAGGCCGAGACGGGCAGATCACGAGGTCAGGAGATCGAGACCATCCTGGCTAACACGGTGAAACACCGTCTCTACTAAAAATACAAAAACTAGCCGGGCGAGGTGGTGGGCACCTGTAGTCCCAGCTACCCCGGAGGCTGAGGCAGGAGAATGGCATAAACCCGGGAGGCGGAGCTTGCAGTGAGCTGAGATCCGGCCACTGCACTCCAGTCCGGGCAACAGAGCGAGACTCCGCCTCAAAAAAAAAAAGAATTTCTGCTATAATATCATACATCTGTTCCTGAAAAGCATCCCATTTTGCAAATGTGAGTGCTTAACATAAGAGAGTTTATGAAAACTCAGGTTTAGGGAAGAATTCTCAAAGCCACATAACTTACAAAAATAGTAACAATCCTAACATCCTCACCATAACATTAGCATGTAAGCCAGGCACAGCGGCTCTTGCCTATAGTGCCTGAGACTCAGGAGGCTGAAGCAAAAGGACTCCTTCAGTCAAGGATTTGAGACCAGCCTGGGCAACAGAGCAGGACTCCATCTCTATAAAAACATTTTTTTTTAATTAGCCAGGCCTGGTGTTATACGCCTATAGTCCCAGCTTCTTGAGAGGCTGAGGCCATAGGATCATTTTGAGCCCAGGAAGTAGAGGCTGCGATGAGCTATGATTGCACCACTGCACTCTCCAGGGCGATGGAGGGAGACTCCATCTCAAAAAACAAACAACAACAAAATTTTAGCACCTACTAAAAGGCATGTTACATACCTAATAAATACTACAATAAATTTAGACCTTTTCCTTAAAAAAAAATTGAAAGGTGGAGGTCACTTGATGGAGAGAAATATAAGGAAGGGTTGAAAATGCTACATTAATGGGGACAAGGACAAATGTCCAAGGATGGAGGAGACGAGGACATAAAACTTCCAAGAAAAAGCACGTGGCCCAAGGTCACCAACAGAAAGAATGTGAGGTGAATGGCAATGTGATAGTCCTGGCTCCCCTGCAGCTCACTCATTTCAGCCGTTCTAAGGTAGCTGGTGATCAGCGGCTATTACTTGATGTAAAACATTAACATGCTGGGGAAGCTACCGGGAAACTGGGCTCACTTTTACATTATGCAGACATGAATGCTCTACTTACCAGTTATTCATGAACTCTCTCACGCTACAGAAGCCTGCACTGTAAACAATCAACTGACATACATAACTACAACACATAACTAACATACATTCTACAACACATAACTAATGCAGGATCAATAAAGAACTACAGATCAGTAGAAAGAAGAAAAACGAGCAAAGACATTTAAGCACTTCCCAGAAATGAATATCCAAATGGCTAGAAAACATGTGAAAGGATCCTCAAGTTCAAGGGACATGATGGTTAATTTTATGTGTCAACTTGACTGGACCATGGGGTGCCCAGATATTTGGCCAGACATTATTCTGGGTGCATCCGCGAGGGTGTTTCTGAAAGAGGCTAACATTTGAATTCGTAGACTGAGTAAAGTGGACAGCCCTCCGTCATGTGGATAGACTTTATCTAATCAGTTGGAAGAACTGCAAAGAACAAAGGGCTAACCTTATTCCTGCAAGGAAGGGGGACCTTCTTCTGCCTGACTGCTGGAGCAAGACATCAGTCTTTGTCACTGTTATGAAGGGGCTGTGTAAACATTTGTGGACTGACCAATATCTGTTCAAATAATCCATGTCAGAGATTTATGGTCTCATCAGCCAGGTACGTACACACTGCCCAGGTCTGCTGCATCTGGGTTAAAGCCATAGCGCTAGTTCTCGCCCGTGAAAAGTGAAGCTGTGCTTTCTCCAAGCTTTCTTTCCTGTCTCCAGCTGAATGCAGAGGAGGACGTGGCCTGACAAAGATGGCAGAGCCCCAGGATAGAAGATAGCTGGCGCATGGAACGGGGGTGTATAGGAAAAAGTGTCTGTCCCTCACACTGAACTGTGACAGGATCAACAAAATTAAACATCACAGCATCAAGCCCTGAGATTTGCTGACCCTGTCGCAGCAGCTATCGAGACACCCTGGATCTGCCCTTGTTACTTACCCTACTACATTTTTATAAGAGAACATATATCCATACCTTACTATCATGTTAAAATAGTAATTCATTAAATGTCCTACATATAGCCTCTTACGTCCATAATAATCCTTTCAAGAAAGGAGGAGGAGGAGGGAGGGTGTCTGTAACAATGAAAAATCAAAGAGAATTCAGCCAGAAAAGCCAGTAAAGACCAAAAGAACTAAATATGCCCTTAGTAAGCCCAGAGATGGCTCCAGTTTAAACCTGGGTTTTTTAATAGTGTCAGCACTATTGACACTTTGGACCACATCACTCTGTGTTGTAAGGGACAGCACTGTATGCTGTAGATGCTTAGCAGTACCCCTGGCCCCTACACTCTAATGTCAATAATACTCCCTCCAGTTGTGACAACAAAACTTGTCTCCAGATATTGCCAAATACAATCCGGGGAGCAAAATCCTCCTCAGTCGGGAACCACTGGTTTAGAGAGAGCACCTGGTGAACAGTTTCAAACATCGATATTAAGTTGATGCTGTCTAGCCAAATGCCACATGTTGATTCAGTACACAGAAAAACCTCTCCGACAAGGACACATTGTGCTGTTCCACGCCAGAGAGGAAATGCCCAAACCGGAACAAGGTACAAAACCGGGCACGAATGCCAGTACTGAGAACTCCACGTCCCAAGATGCCGATTCCAACTGCTGGGATCTCATGCCACAGTTAACGCACCCCATGCCCATGGCACTTACCTTCCTGAGCTGAAAGGTGAACATTATGGCTGTCCTACCTCCTCAAGCAATGAAAGAAACAGACAGTGATAAAGGGTACATCTGAACATTTTAATACAGCAGTCCATTCTCTATCTGTTCTAAAAACAGTGACGAAATTGATGAAAGGGGTGGGTAGCTCAGGAATCACTGACATTTACTTTTGGCAAAGTCTGTCTGATTTTTCCTCTTCCTAAATGAATCTTCTTCAGAATTTTCTTTTGCCAAGGCTCATATGAAGTTGCTGTGCATTTTCTGACTACATGCTAGCTCCGCAGAGGAAACAGACAGGTTTGACAAAAAGGCTTCGTGTGCAAAAAACGTCAGCCAGGGCCGGGCGTGGTGGCTCCTGCTTGTAATCCCAGCACTCTAGGAGGCTGAGGTGGGCGGATCACCTGAGGTCAGGAGTTCGAAACCAGCCTGGCCAACCTGGTGAAACCCCGTCTCTACTAAAAATACAAAAAATTAACTGGGCGTGGTGGTGGACACCTGTAATCCCAGCTACTCAGGAGACTGAGGCAGGAGAATCGCTTGAACCTGGGAGGCAGAGGTTGTAGTGAGCTAAGATCATGCTATTGCACTCCAGCCTGGGCAACAAGAGAAACTTCGTCTCAAAAAAAAAAAAAAAAGTCAACCAAGGTTACAAAGTTTCCCCCGAAAAAGAAAAACAAACTATTTCATTCTAAACCTTAAGATGTCCCATTATACAATCCATGTAATTGTACACAGAACAAATCTCTTCTTCCCAGTCTATCAAGCACCTGAATTACTAAGAACATAATTGCCCTCTTTGAACTTAACAAGATTAATCTAGAGCTAAACATTTCCAATGGTTATCTCTCAGTAGTTCATCTTTCACTGTGACATTTCGACGGCCGTACCCTACTTTGCAAACTAACAGATTCTTCCATTGACGGCGACTCAGTATTTTTCTATCTGCAAATTCACCTGCTAAGAATGTAAAGTGATTTTTAAAGGAGAACTTGGCTAATAAATCTATCACATCCTCCATCGTCATCCAAGAGTGACTAACCCACTTGGGTTTATCTTGATTGACTTACAACTCTGCCAGCAGTTGCTCAGCTACACCGAGCAATAAATGATCTCCCTGCAAGCTGCTATGATTAATCACCCCCCTTCAGTTAAAGTCAATATCCGACTCACATCATGTTGACAAAAAGAAAAATTTGGTAATAAGAAATAGCTTTCCTTTAGCTAGGCTGAAGATATGTAAATTACAATCAGATTATGTAGATAAAATACATGAGCTAGATTTATCTGCTGTAACTACACTTGTCACAGCTCTTTTTAATGCCTCTGAAAAAGGGGGTTCATTGAAGTGCCAGAGTTAGTGGGCAGCTGAAGAAAGGCCCGTGCTGCAATTCCTGAAAAGGTCATTTGTACCTCATTCAAATTCTTTCTTTTCTCTCTACAAGCCGCAAACTAAAAATCTTTTCATTTCCCTGGCCCACAATGTTTTTACTAAGCGCTTACAAAAAATACAGAAAACCAACACTGCATGTTCTCACTCAAAGGTGGGAATTGAACAATGAGAACACTTGGACACTGGGCGGGGAACATCACACAGCAGGGCCTGTCTTGGGGTGGGGGAGGAGGGAGGGACAGCATTAGGAGAAATACCTAATGTTAATGACGAGTTAATGGCTGCAGCACACCAACATGGCACATGTATACATATGTAACAAACCTGCACACGGTGCACATGTACCCTAGAACTTAAAGTATAATTAAAAAAAAAAAAAAACAAAAACGTTTTTTAAAATTGTGCGACCCTAAGGCATAAGCCATAGGCTTGTAAGAGTAGTAACAGCATCAACAGGGCTCTAGAAGTCCGAGGGAGCCGAGGCCGCCACCCAACGCAGCCAAACTACCAACTGGCAAACAGCACGCGCATGTGATGAGTCCAGCAGAGCATTATCCACATCTCCACATCTTCACAAGACAGAAATAAAGCAGAAGCGAGCAGCACAGATTATGGGGAACAAGAATGCTGAAGCCAGAAGTCAAATACAGAATAAAATAGAGGAAAAGAGAATGGTGAGAATCCAGAAATTCTGCCTTAGATCCCACATACTGGACAACCGTCCAGAGATAGCCTCATGTTTAACCCACTCACAGGGGCTTTAACTGTACATACTCACATAAATCCCCATCAATAATTAGCAAATCAGTAGACTGCAACTGCTTGGAGACCTCTGTTCTCAGCTTAACAGTCTGTTTCGTTTATAGCTATTAGTGATCTTCCTAAGGGGAGTTAGTGAATCACAATGGTTTTTACTGAACCCCCCAGAACAGAAAGTTATGCTGGAGTTATTTTTTCCCTTTGGTTAATTTTAACGCACTGAAATTCAGTTTTAATTACTTACCAGGTAAACAGATGATATAACCTAATTCCAGAAGGAGAGGGACAGCATTTCAAAGTAAAAACTAGACAGATTTTCTGGGATTGGAGACGCTTCCAGGTTTGGCTCTGCCAAAGGACTGCAATGAGAGGATGGGGGTGCTCCACCCACCCCGGGAGAAATAAACTAAATACAGCACTGAGTTCTGTGCCCAAATATGACCTGCAGCCAGTATTCCCAGCAGTGTTATCCTTCCATGCAAGATGCTGAGCCCAGAGCCTGTACATCTTATAAGTTATGAAGAAAATAGATTTTAAAATACAGAGAGGATAATACAATCGTTCCCAATTGTATTATACTCAATATAATACAATTGTTATACATAATAAGATATATTATATATAATAATATATAACATTATTTATATCATAAATATAACACAATTGTTCTCAATTGTATTGTTCTACAACACAATTGCACTATGTATGGTAAAAACCTAGAGGGGCAAATATAATATTCAACGTTGACTAAAAAATTATGTGACAAATCCACACTGCACAGAGCAGCGGAGTGAAATAAGATGGCATGATCGCAGCTCACTGCAGCCTCGACCTTCTGGGCTCAACAAATCCGCCCACCTCAGCCTCCTAAGTAGCTGAGACTACAGGTATATGCCACCAATCTTGGATCGTTTTTGTGTTTTCTCTACAGACAGGGTTTCACCACGTTGCCTACGCTGGTCTCCAACTCCTGAGTTCAAGTGATGTGGCCTTCCAAAGTGCTGAGATTACAGGCATGAGCTACTGCACCCAAACAAACAAATGATTGGGGTTTTTGGGGTTTGTTTTTTTTTTTGCTGTTTTGTTTTTGTTTAGAGATGGGGTCTCACTTCGTTGCCCAGGCTGGTCTTGAACTCCTGGACTCAAGTGATCCCCTCACCTCAGCTCCCAAAGTGCTGGGATTACACATGTGAGCCACCACGTCCAGCCAGGTTTTAAGACGGCTGAGTGAAACCAACATGTCTCAGAACTGTGTGTTTGGCAAGACACCACTTTTCTCATCTAAATTTCTAATGTAAAATACCTTCATAAGAATATCTTTATAGAAATAGGAAAATATCTAGATACATGCACAGCTTTTCTGCAGTTATTTCTGAGAAGTGAGTTTGAAGGAGAGAGAGGAAGGAGGACTTTCACATTTTACTTCATATATTTATCTACATGCTATTTTCATTTCCAAGTTACTTTTGTCATTTTGTAAAAAGTAATGGAAAAATAGCACTAACCCCTATTGAAATTATCACTGATTCAAACATTCCCTAGTTAGAACATTGAGTAAGAGTCTAAATTAGAATCATTGCACATTAGGATTTACTCTTACATACAAACTAGCATTTTCCTTCAACAGAAAAAAGAGGGACAACCCCTTAAGTGGGAGGCAGATGACACAGCGCAAATCCAAATAGGACACCAAACAGTTTTAGTTGTTTCCACTTGCTGCCTCACAAAATGACTAAATCTGCTAACTTATTTACAAGTTACAGAAACATCCACAAAGCATTCAGAGCGACAAGCCTACCACCGCATTATTGCTACATAATGGCACATCCAAATGTTGAACTGCTAGGCAGCTACGCAAACGAAACAAGAGATCCCCAGAAGAATGAACAAGCACTGCCTATAAGATTTCTCAAGTATTACATGATCTCTGGGATTTACATCTCAAGCACACTTGGTGTAAGATGTTGGGTTACGGCCGGGCGCGGTGGCTCACGCCTGTAATCCCAGCACTTTGGGAGGCCGAGACGGGTGGATCACGAGGTCAGGAGATCGAGACCATCCTGACTAACACGGTGAAACCCC
>NW_012117733.1:160766-171371 GCF_000951035.1 Colobus angolensis palliatus | reverse complement strand
AAAGAAGACAAAGAGAGAAACCCAATCCAGCAGCACAAGAGTAAAATGTCACGATCCCCTGTGACGGTCCATCATGTGAGTCAATGTGCCTGGCCATGATGCTCAGACACTTGGTCAAACATTATTCTGGGTGTTTCTTGGGGTGTTTCTGGATGACATTAGCATTTGAATGAGTAGACTGAGTACAGCAGATGCTATGGGTGGGCGACATCCCATCCATCGCAGGCCTGTAGAGAACAAGAGGCTAACCCACCCCCAAGTGAGGGAGAATCCCTCCTGCCTCACTGCCATTGGGATGGGACGACGGCTTTTTCCCACCTTCCGACTCTATCTGAAATATTGGCTCTTCCCGGGTCTCGAGCCTGGCGGCCTTCAGACGGGAACTATTCCACCAGTTCTGGTTCTCAGGCCTCAGGCTAGGACTGGAAATTACACCATCTTCCACCGTCAGCATTCCTGCGTCTCCAGCCTGCCGACTGCAGCCTCCATCATCACAGAAGCCAATTCCTTGGAACAAATCTCTCAATATCACCATCCTACTGGTTTCGTGACTGGAGAACCCTGACTAGTCCGTATGCCAGAGAATTTCAATCTGCTACTAACCCAGACTATTCAAGTCCCAGATACACCAGTTATGAGCTGTATGACCTTCAGCGAGTTACTTTTCCTCTCCGATCATAGTTTCCACAGGGACAAGAACAGTCCCCACCTCACAGGCTTGCTGGAAGCCTTAATGTAAAACCTGTACAACAGCACCTGAGACACAGTCAGCCCTCTATGAACACTCGCTGTTATTAAGAAGATGTTCAGGCATAGAATTACACAGATAAGGCTAATCTATACAACACAGGGAAAACCGGAAGTATCAGGAACACTAGAATTTCTGAGTTCCTGGAACAACTGGAAGCTGAGCTTGGTCTACTTCATCACAGAGGGAAGAAATACGAAGACCATGCTGAGAACAGATGGTGAACCTTGAAGAGCCAAAACGCATGACCTCCCTCAACAGGACTCATGTTTATGCAATGTTCTAATTAGTGAATGGGTTGTGTTGGATTTTTATCAGAATGGCAAGAAAAACAGCAATGTTCACAGCTGGGCTAGGGCAGTTAGAAGGGCTCAAAGCAGTGCAGAACAGAAACAAGGCTGAGCGCAGAGCCGAGCAGAAAAGATGCTATGGCCAAGGGATCCAGCCAGCTGGGCTGGGAAAGGCAGTGAGCACACCCCAAAGCCATATGAGCAGGCAGGTGAGGTGCCGGATGGAGGCTGGTCAGCCCAGCACACCCAGGAAAGGGAAGCGCCAATGGGTCAGTGATGGGCCCCACCAGGCTGGACAGCAGCACAGGGAACACTCAGACAAGAGCAAGGTTGGAATGAACGATGCAGGGGACATCAAGCCAGCCACGGGGCTCCCAAGGAAGCCTGAAGGACATCGTTCTCCCATGCAACTGAGTTTAAAACCTGGATCCACCATGCACAGGACAAGTCACTCAAGCCCTCTGTTCAGTTCTCTTTCATTCCACACAAAATATGAAGAGAAGTCTCAAAGTCACTAGCGTGGTGCCTGTAAATGAAGAGGTTCCCCTTTCTGGCCTGCCAAGATGGTCTAACACGCGTGCTCACTTCAAGGATTTCTCCAGGATCAACTCCTCTGAAAAAGATTCCCTATTTGACACTCCCACGAACCTCTTGATATTACATGGCCATAGTATGTAGGCTGGTGGTGAACACGATAACGTACCTCCACACACACACGCAAACCACACATACATATGTGCATGCCTATCAAGTCCTTAAACTCAGGGACTATGCCTATTTGTTTCTCTATTAATAAATGTGATATCTAGTGTGTAGCAGAGCTCACACGGTGTACTAAATGAGCACGTACTTCCTTCTAAAGTTCTGGTCCTGTCCCCTCGTCAGCTGCAGTCTTTGCAGGGCTTCGCCAGTGGAAAGCACTGCTCCTGCAGGAGAGGGCTTTGTCCTTGCGCCCCCTCCCCCGGGGTCACGTCCTGAGTGCGTGAGCCTACTCAGAGGACTGGCCCACGCTAAATCCATGGACGGGACCCACGTGGGCAGCTGTGGGAAGCCACATGGTTTTATTCCTCTCATCATTCGAAAATAGAGGCAGCTGAATGAAAAAAAACCCTACAGAATTTAAGATCCTTATTTTTAATGAAAGCATCTGCTCTCAATTCCAAGCAAAGACCTATCATGGCCAGCGCAGTCAGTGGCTCACACCTGTAATCCCAGCACTTTGGGAGGTCAAAGTAGGCGGATCACCTGAGGTCAGGAGTTCAAGACCAGCTTGACCAACATGGAGAAATGCCATCTCTACTAAAAATACAAAATTAGCCAGGCGTGGTGGTGCATGCCTGTCATCCCAGCTACTCAGGAGGCTGAGGCAGGAGAACCCCTTGAACCCAGGAGGCGGAGGTTGCAGTGAGCCGAGATCATGCCACTGCACTCCAGCTTAGGCAACAAGAACAAAACCCCATCTCAAAAAAAAAAAAAAAAAGTACATATCAGCAATACCATAGCTTCTGGCCACGCTGACCTAGTCCACAGAGGAGAACGTAAAAGATCTGTGTCAGATCCCTGTGCAAACCTGCAAAAGGAAAACACTAATTTATGTATCAAAATGACATGAAATATTAGGTTTCAAATTATATTAAACTACCAAGGAAATGCACAAAAACCCCTGGTGAGAGTCATTTGGAAGACAAAAGTGTATCTCTGGATGAAAAAGATATTTGATTTCGTTATAAATTCCAAAAAATCAGCAAGCCAAAGAACACCACAATTCAGTATTATCCTAACCACAACTGGGGACAGTCTAAGACAGTGGCTGCATACCACAAAGATATGCACCGTCTTAAGGAAAAAATGGGTTTTCTGAGAATTCTAAGGAATACGGAGTGGAGAAGAATAAACTGTAACACAAAAGTGTCCACTGGAGCTGGTATTTGCAGGTCTGACTACGAAATTCTGGCTAACGCTGGGAAGGAGAGAACGTGGCAAATTCATGGGGACACAAGAGGCATTCTGCCAGAACATTCTTGCCTGTTTTCACCGATATTCTCTGCCCTAAAGACCAGGGTTTCACAACCGTTTTTTCTCTCATCATCATGCCCCTAAAGTAAAGCCCTTTTAGATATTTGTTCTAAACACCTCCTCGTGAAATTGTAAAACCATAGACATCCTTCATATTTCTTTTATTATGTATTAAACTGACATCTGTGCTTGGCATATTTTAAAAGCATGATTTTTTTTTTCACCTCTTTGGAGGTGATACCGTCCCCACTTAGAAATGCATGACCCGAATTCCACGTCAGCCAATGCTCAAGTACTTGGACTTGGAGCAGGCACCTGGGTTCAGTCAGGAATCTTATGACTTGAACGAATGAAGTCACATTTACCTTTCATTAGCAGGAATTTAACACGGTGACTCTGTTAAGTATGCCTTGAGCCATAATATGACTCATCAGTCATACTGATAGAAGAATATCCATTCAATCCTTCAGTAAACACACAGCCTAAATGCTGAGGGAACTGGAGCGAGAAAATAATAAAGGTTCGTGTCTCCGCATCTTCCATTCTGGGCTAGGACAGAGGAATGGTCAAGTGGCAAATATGTTATCAGACAATCAAATATGCTAAAAAGGGAAATAAATCTGCCAGTGTATTAAAGTAATGAGCAATTCATCTTGCCAAGTTGGGTTTTTTCACTTCTTTGGAGGTGATATTGTCCCCACTTAGAAATGCATGACCCGAATTCCAGGTCAGCCAATGCCCAAGTACTTGGACTTGTAGCAGGCACCTGGGCTCAGTCAAGAATGTTATGACTTGAACGAATGAAATCACATTTACCTTCATTAGCAGGAATTTAACATAGTGACTCTGTTAAATATGCCTTGAGCCATAACGAGGGCTGATTATATTTGTACACAATTCCTCAAATCCTCATGAAAAAATGACATGTTAGTAGAGACTTAAAGGAAGTGAGAGTAAGCCATGCAATTATCTGAGGGAAGGGTGTTCCAGGCAGAGAGCGCTGCCTGTATAAAGGTCCTGGGCCATAAACGAACTTGGCACGTCTGACGAAAGGGAAGGAAGCCAAGTCCACTGGAGCAGGGTCACACGATGGATCGCAGAAGACAAAGTCAGAGACGCGGAGGCAGAGTTTCCATGGGTGAATTCATTAACCAGGTGCACGGAAAGACATCTTTCAACTATGTCCCTCAGAACTTCTAGGCAAAGCAGTCAACGTGCAAGCAAAAACCATAAGTCTGCTGGCATGGATGTCACTAAACCAAAATCATCAAGCTCGCAGTACTCCTAGGGTAAAAATACAAAGCAAGGAACTGTGCATGTTGCCTTTCTTCAAATCCTAGCAGCAATTAATTCCCTGGCATCTGCAGAAGCATTACTTTTGCTCATTCAGGAGAGATAATCCAAAGTTTAAAACTGAATACTGTCACGGTGCTGCAAACACAAGGTCCCTGAGAAGGCCAACCAGCCTATCTCAAACTGGATGGGACACAAGTCTGTTCTTAATTTGACTTAGATCTTGGGGAAAACCAACGTCCTTCATGTACCAAGGTACACTTACTTATTTTCGGATGTCTTGAGAAAGTCCCAGAGTCACAGGTATCAGTTATGATATATCATGAAGTTTCATTTTGTTTATTGCTGGGGTTTTTTAAATCTTTTTGTAGTATATAAGCTACAGGAATTAAACTAAGTATTACCAAAGAGAGAGACAGAGACAGACACAGAGAGAGGAGACAGAGACAGAGAGAGAGACAGAGAGAGACAGAGAAAGAGAGAGGGGGGACAGAGACAGAGAGAGAGAGAGACAGAGAGAGAGAAAGAGAGAGACAGAGACAGAGACAGAGAGACTGAAAGAGAGAGAGTCAAAGCTTGACAACCCCAACTTGGCAAGACGAATTGCTCATTACTTTAATATGCTGTCATACATGCAAAGTGATTTAAATTCACTCAAGTTGTTTCCCTTTCCTATCAAACGAGATGCCTGAGTGTGCAGCTGCTGACTCTTAAAAATTAATTAATGATTCACTTTTATCTAGTTCTTCCTCAAAGGACTTCCAATCGTGTGGTAAGTGTTCTCTAACATCTTGCCCCGCGGAATAAATGAAACAAGACAGAGGGCCAGAGGGTTACAGCCACTTGTTCTCCAATCGAGACAAGAGAACCAGGGCAGAGATGCTGATTCTCTATGATTGAAAGAAATGAGCTTATCTTTTGAAATCTTCTTTCCTTCGATTTTTTTCCTGGAGAATCACTGGAGTATTTTCTTATGAAAGGAACCATTTCACTATAGGAAGTAAGATCAACAACTGCAGAGAACAGTAGAGTCACACCTGCTGAGAGCCAATATATGGAATTCCTTTTCATTCTCACCACCATTCTGGGAGGTTAAGTAATAGGAAGTACCTGCGTTTTTCAGATGAAGAAAGTAAAGCTTCAAGAGTCTAATCTCAGTGTTTTGGGGGCTGACATGGAGATTCAAGACCTGGGGTCTTTCCGACCCTCCACGACCCACATCCTCCACTATTCAAGGCCAATTCCAAATGCTCTTTTTCACTGGGAGATTAAAATTACTGACTCTGTAGCTCTAAACTGCCTGTTATGAGAGAGCAATTCCCATCCGAGCGCATAATGGGCCTGCCAACAGCCCAATTCTTCCACTGCTCGGAACAGTAAAGATAATTAAATAAATCGCCTAAAAAAACCACTCCTGTTAAAATTTCAGTGGCTGCTTCTCTCCATGTTGAGTTCCCTCAGGACCCAGCATGTGTTATTTTTAATTAATAATACGACACGGTTTATTACAGGGTTCCTTCTATATAAAACAAATTAACAATCTTTCTGCAAGGGAAGAGGAGGCTCTCAGTTAAAAAAGAAAAGGTGGATCTCTCCTTTGAAAAAGAGAGGGTATCCCTAAGTTTCACTGAGGCATTCATGAGCCTCCTAACAGTGATTCAGGGTAAAATAACATCAGGGATAAAATATCCCATCTTAAGGCACGCAACAGAGGTACTCACCATATCATTAAGAAAACTGACACACTGATATGGTCCCTTCTTCCTTTGAATTCTTTAACACGAGAGTTTGTATATTTCTTAATAAAATCAAAATGTCGGCCGGGCGCGGTGGCTCAAGCCTGTAATCCCAGCACTTTGGGAGGCCGAGACCAGTGGATCACGAGGTCATGAGATGGAGACCATCCTGGCTAACACGGTGAAACCCCGTCTCTACTAAAAAATACAAAAAACTAGTCGGGCGAGGTGGCGGGCGTCTGTAGTCCCAGCTGCTCGGGAGGCTGAGGCAGGAGAATGGCGTAAACCCGGGAGGCGGAGCTTGCAGTGAGCTGAGATCCGGCCACTGCACTCCCGCCTGGGCGACAGAGCAAGACTCCGTCTCAAAAAAAAATAAAATAAAATAAAAATGTCCCATTAATACCTCCAATATTTTGTAACTCTCCCTTGTCCATTTCCAAGCATATAGCTTTAAACTATGAACTACTTGAGGGTAGGGGTTTATTACTTACCTGGAATGCTTTTCAGCAATCAGCATTCAGTCAAGCCATTAAAATATAATTTCTTACATTTGTAATGCATGTGTTAGAAAATGCAAACTGAAATCATAATAATTTCAGTTCCCCAATTAATAAGTTTTATGCAACTCCAATCAAAATTCCAGTGGAGTTTTTTTTAGGGAACTTGACAAACTCGACCTCTAAATGTATGCAGAATGTCAAAGAATGACAAATAGGACCAGCACCTCCCAAACTTTTTCACATCACGGCACATGATATTGTTTGGCTCTGTGTCCCCACCTCATATAATTCAAATCTCACCTTGAATTATAAATAATCCCCATGTGTCCCATGGGAGGGACCCAGTAGGGGGGAACTGAATCACAGGGGTGGGTTTTTCCCACGCTGTTCTACTGATGGTGAATGAGTCTCACTAAATCTGATAGTTTTATATATGGGAGTTCCCCTGCACAAGCTCTCTTGCCTGCCACCATGTAAGACATACCTTTGCTCCTCCTTCACCTTCTGCCATGATTGTGAGGCCTCCCCCGCCATGTGAAACTGTGAGTTCATTAAACCTCTTATTTATTAATTACCCAGTCTTGGATATTTCTTCATAGCAGTATGAAAATGGACTGATACAGTACACAAGGAAAATGGTCCTGTTTGTACTCACACCTGTACTGAAAAAGGAAGTTCCCAGCTGAAAGTGACTGGCCCAGAACAATGACTGCCCTATACACAGGCATTGATTCCAGATGGATTAAAGATCTTTACTTTTTAGAAATTCTAGAAGGAATATACAAGAAAATTTTTATGAACTTGGAATGAAGAAAACTTATAGAAGACACACACACACACACACACACACGAAGCACAGCACAAAAGAAAGGTCTAATAAACAGACTATGTTGAAATGGGAGATGGGACAGCAGGGAGGTGAATGGGCAAAGGAAATCCTCATGTCTAGGAAAAGACACAAAACCATACTAGCAATCACGGAAAATGGATGAAAACCACAGAAAGACAGCATTTCACATATAGCCCAAGGCGAAAAATGAAGCACTGACCAGGGCATGGGAAAACTTGGATTACTGCATGCTGCTGGCTAGATGATAACCACTGTGGAAAATGACTATCTCATTATCATCAGAGAAATGCTCTCTTATGTAAACCGGAACATTCACCCAAGAGTATTCTTCATAGCTCTGTTTGTTAACAGTGAAAATTTGCAAAAACCAACCTAAATGTGTAACATGAAGAAAACAGAGAAATTGTGGAATAAGCAGAGAAAGCAAATTGAAAAATTATTTATATTGATACCATTTATGGAAAGTCTGAACACAGGTAAAAACAATATTAACTATGATTTATGGTGAAATACACATGCAATATAAAACATAAATGGAGCTGGGTATGGTGGTTCACGCCTATAATCCCAGCACTTTGGGAGGCCAAGGCAGGTTGATCACCTGAGTTTGGGATTTTGCAGCCTGAACAGTATGGTGAAACCCCATCTCTACTAAAAATACAAAAAATTAGCCAGGTATGGTGGCAGGTGCCTATAGTCCCAGCTAATGGGGAGGCTGAGACAGGATAATTGCTTGAACCCAGGAGGCAGAGGTTGCAGTGAGCCAAGATCATGCCACTGCACTCCAGCCTGAGCAACAGAGCAAGACTCCGTCTCAACAACAACAACAAAAACATAAATGAGGAAAATAAACACCAAATTCAGGACGGCAGTTGCCACAGAAGACAAAAGGTGTTGGAAAAGAGCCCCGATATTACATGGGGTTTCAACTATAGGGGTTTTTTCAATCTGAAGTATGTTGAAATGTTAGAATTCGATAAAGCCCCACAGGTGCTGTGCAGATTTTTTTTATTTTAACCTCTGTACTTTTTCTTTAGGTTTGATATGTCCAAAAAATAAAGTGTGTTTCAACATTTTTAAGAAAAGAAAGTATATATTGATAAAAAGTTCCCTGGAACAATGTATAGTACAGAGAAAATCAGAAGTACAAAGAACTTTACATAAAAAGGTTTCTTTTTAACAAAATATACATTTTATATTATGTAATATTAGGGAAATGATAAGATTATAGAGTTATAGAGACAAAGATCGAGACAGAGACTGAAGCAGAGACAGAGATATATCCCAAAGGCCCTCAAGTTACAACCATCATAGTACATACATAAAATGGAATTCTATATGGCTATTTAAAATGTTATATTTCATCTGCATTTATTGCCAAAAACATCAACAAAAACTGTTATAAAGCAGTTTAGTGAATATGGTAGGACTCTATGAATGTAAAAGTACATGCCTGTGTAAATACATTGCCTATGCACACACAAAGTTGTCTAGGTAGTCCTAAAATGATCATAGCATCTAGTTCTACAGTAGTGAGATTTCTGAACATTTTATCTTTTGTCCTTTCCTGAATCAAATGAATGTTTTGTTATAAGTGTGAATAATTACTATAATCACACACACACACATTTTTCTAGTATGTTCGTGGGAAACCCTTCTCTCCACCGCATATTCAACTTATGAGAAAATAAAGGTTTGCTAAACACTGCGGTTCAGCAACAATGCAATGTTGAAAAATAATGGAATAAAGAGAGTAAGAGGTGATAGTGCAGAAGGGACAGCCAGAAGTAAAAATAGAGAAGACATGGAGGAGACCAGGCGGGGGAGCTCCAAAAACCAAGAGGTAGAGCCCAAACTGCAGCCCAAGGTCTTGTGAACTCCACCCCAATCTGAGCTTCCTGAGTTACTCCTCACAGAGTTTATTCGAAGGGAGATATGGCGGTACTCACTTTCACTATAGTCCCAAGGGAATGGTAGTTCTTATCAGTTAAAAGAAACTTACAGACCGGACGCGGTGGCTCAAGCCTGTAATCCCAGCACTTTGGGAGGCCAAGACGGGCGGATCACGAGTGTTTGGACGAACGGAGGCAAGATGGTGCACTTCCGGGTTCTTCTTCACCACCAGCTCTTCCCGCCCGCGCGAAAATGCAGCCGGCACCTGGGAAGGTGCAGATCAACTGGGCATGTGCCAGGTGACGTCACTCCAAAGAGACCAAGATTTACCTGGTCGCACCTGCAGAACGCCCCCCGACACGCCCGTGCCCCGCCTATTGCCCTCCCACTCCTAGAAAAGGTGCTCTCCCCCAGTGAGCCGCGCGGCCTTCTCACAGCCCCACTCCTGTCGGGATGTCAGGACTGTGGGAACTCCCTCGAGAGCCCCACCGGGGGACTCTGCCGGCCTCCTTTGCCGGAGGCCGACAGACTTCTCCCTACCCACCTTCTTTCCCTGAAGCTAGGTGACCAAAACTAATTTGCAGTTTTGCTCCTACCCTTGCCTACCCGCTGGTTCTTTTGCGCCCGCTCGGCTGGTCTTAGAAAAACAAATCAACGAGGTCAGGAGATCGAGACCATCCTGGCTAACACGGTGAAACCCCGTCTCTACTTAAAAAATACAAAAAAAAAAAAAAAAAACTAGCCAGGCGAGGTGGCGGGCGCCTGTAGTCCCAGCTACTCGGGAGGCTGAGGCAGGAGAATGGCGTGAATCCGGGAGGCGGAGGTTGCAGTGACCCGAGATCTGGCCACTGCACTCCAGCCTGGGCAACAGAGCAAGACTCCCTCTCAAAAAAGAAACTTATAATGTATTAGTTTGCTCGGGCTACTCCATCAGAACAGCATACACTGGGTGTCTTAAACAGAAATGTATCTCACAGTTCTGGAGGCTGGGAAGCCCAAAATCAAGGTGGCAGCACGGCCAGTTTCACTCCGAGGCCTCTCCTTCTAGTTTGTAGGTGGCCGCCATCTTGCTATGTGTTCACGTGACCTCTTTGTGTGCTCAGGGAAGAGGGAGGCGGAGGGAGAGTGCATGAGCTCTCAGATGCCTTTTTTTTTTGAAAATAAAGATACACTTTATTCATTCCTTTAATAAATGTTGAAAGTCTATTTTTGGTGTACACTGCACCAGAGCACAAAATACACCTGATTTCTACCCTCATGTTGCCTACAATCAAATGGG
>NW_012117733.1:151213-160086 GCF_000951035.1 Colobus angolensis palliatus | reverse complement strand
TCACTCTGCTAATTTTTGTATTTTTAGTAGAGACGACATTTCACTATGTTGGCCAGGCTGCTCTCAAACTTCTGAGCTCAGGTGATCCGCCCACCTTAGCCTCCCAAAGTGCTGGGATTACAGGCCTGAGCCACCGGGCCCAACCCAAGGCCCCACTTTCAAACACAGCCACCCTGGGGGTTAGGGCATCAACATAGGAATTTGGGATGTTCACAAACATTCAGGCCATAACCAATATTAAAGGTAGAGAATAAATAAAATAATAAAGCTGTACTCAGAGAAGTTTAAAATACTTCTATTATCACAAGGTATCTGCTGTGCTGCTGCTTAGTCATCACCTCTGTGTGAGGAAGACCCACGGTTGTCTTCTCAATCCAGTTAGAGCCAATGACTTCTCTTCCTCTAAATACATATTCAGAGGTAACAAAACCTACCCTCACATAGAACTGGTTTAAAGTCACAAAATGCCCAAACTTGAGAGATTAAAAAATAAATGGAAAGTAATTCATAAAAAAATGAAGCACACTTTAGTAGGTACAGGCTCAGGCACAACCCTACCAGAAGACACAACGTGGCGGTCAAATCTTTTATCTACTTAACAATAAATAAGTAGGGATTTGACAGAAGATAGTATCAGGGTGGGGATGGAAGTGACTGCTATCGGGTAAGGGTTTACTCTTTGGGATGATGAAAATGTTCTAACTTAGCTTTTGGTGGTGATTGCAAAATTCTGAATATACTAAAACCATTGTACACTTTCAGTGGGTGAATTGCACAGTATGTAAATTATATCTCAATAAATATGTTAAGAAAAAACTAAATAAAAGAAAACAGTATTAAACTGAATATTGTTGGCACTCTTTTCTATGAGGTATTTTGAATGCAGGACAAGAACAGTCGTATGTAAAATTGTCTAGTGTGCAACCAGAAAAAATAAATGTATGCTGATACGTACATGTTGCCTGTATTGAAATATCAACACGGATATTGTAGTCCCTGATTTTCTAAGAGTAAACAACTCTTGTTAAGCATCCAAACAAAAGAGCCATCTTCGTCGGATTTACCAGGCAGCTGTATTCTTGAAAAATTCAGACTATTTTAAAACTATAAAAACCATATATAAACAACTTAGAGTTGGAATTAGGTTCCAAGCTCCATTCACTGCACACATAATTTCATCTTTGTGTCTGGCAGAACATTTCAAGATCACCAGGAACAATTCTTCATTGTATGGGGCTCTTCCAGGCGCTGAGGGACATTTGGCATCCTTAGTCCCTGCCCAGGAAATGCCAGTGGCACCTGCCCATCAATAATTCCCCCGCACATTCCCCAAAGCTCCTAAGCTGCAAAACCAGACCCTGGAGATCACTGGGCCATCTCGTTTAATAGCCTCGGCTCTGTATTCATTTCTGAAATCAGCTTAGGCAGCTACTGCTCCAAAGACCCACAACACGTCTGGCATCCCATGTAAAGATTATCAGTAATACAAATACTAATAATAGTAATTTACATTGTCTCAAAATAAATCCTCCAAATCACACAGACTATCGAGTTTACCCTTTAATTTTCTAAGTGGTGCATGGTAATTTAATTGTGCGACTCTGATTAGCCTCCATTTTGAGCTGTGCAGTTAAATCTCTAAAAAGTGCACTGGAAAATGAAAATCTCAAATCTCTGGCTCTTTCTAATCATTTCAAGTCAAGCCTTTGTTTCCTGGTCCCAAAGCAACCGCTCTTTTGCTTCCAAAGGTGCCCTTAAAACCAAACTAGATTCCCTTTCGGTGTTCCCCTTGGGGAAAGGGGTTGCACAGTAATTTCTCCATGCAATTCTTTGGGTAATATATTTTAGGAAAGTCACTGTAAATAAAAGACAAGCATGGGGATGTCGCTGTGCCCTGCGGACTAACATGAAAAGCAGCGTCCCCTCCCTGCTGTCCTTCATACAAGGGACTTTTGTCCCCCAGTGCTTCCCTTCATGTCACTCTAATTGGGGCCACCAGACCACTAGGGGGAAACCAGGTCTTCCTTGAAAAAAAAAAAAAAATTGTCCTCCCCATTCCTCTCTCGTATCCACAACAACAACAAAATACTAAGATTGTTTAATTTTTTTATTTCTATTATACAATAAAGTTCACCTTTCTTGGGTATACACAGTTTTATGAATTTTACACATGTATAGATTTCCATTCCCACCACCACCATCAGGATACAGTTTCATCACCCTGCAAAAAAAAACACCCTCCTTCTGTTTATCTTCAGAGTCACACCCTGCCTCCACCTCAACCCCCGGCAACCACAGATCTAAAGTTTTGCCCTGTAATCCTAGCACTTCAGGAGGCCGGGGTGGGCATATCACTTGAGGTCAGGAGTTCAAGACCGGCCTGGCCAACATGGCGAAACCCCATCTCTACTAAAAAAACAAAAACTAGCTGGGTGTGGTGGCATGTGTCTGTAATCTCAGCTACTCAGGCTGAGGTAGGAGAAACACTTGAAGCAAGGAAGTGGAGGTTGCAATGAGCTGAGATCACAACACTGCACTCCAGTGTGGGAGACAGAGCGAGACTCTAACTCAAAAAAAAAAAAAAAAAAATCATGTAAATGGACTCTAACAGCATGCAACCTTTGAGACTAGTATTTTGCCCCCAGCATGATGCCTTTGGGATTCTTCTCCATGGTTGTATCAATAGTTCTTTCAACTTTTTTGCTGAGCCAGTTTCATTACCTGAATGAATTTGTCATTTGTCCATTCACTGCTTAAAGACATCTGGGCCGTTTCCACTTTCTGGCAACTATGAATAGGGCTGCTATAAACATCTTACTCAGGTTGTATGTGAACGTAAGTTTTCATCTCTCAAGGGTAAATACCCAGGGGTACAATTGCTGGGTCGTATGGTAGGTGTATGTTTAAAGCTGTAAGAACTGTCAAACTGTTTTTCCAATTGGCTTTCCTATTTTGCATGGGATCACACCACTAGCAATATACAAGAGTTCCAGTGCCTCCACATCCTTTGCCAACACTTGATATTGTCAGTAGTTTTTTAGGTTACTAATTAAAATAGGGGTATAGTAATATTCACTGTAGTTCTAAGCTGCAATTCTCTAATGGTAAATAATACCGACATCTTTGCATCTGCTTATTTGCCATCTGTATATCTGCTTTGGTGAAGTGTCTTTTTAAGCCTTTTGCCCATTTGTAATTGGATTATTTTTTCTTTCTGTTGAGTTTTAAAAGTTTGTTTTATTCTAGATACAAAAAGACCTTTGTCAGGTATGTGATTTGAAAATATTTTCTCTCAGTCTGTATTTGTCCTTCAACGTTTCATTCTTTTAAGTGTCTTTCACATAGGAAATTTTTGATTTGGATGAAGTCCACTTTATCAATTTGTTGTCTGTTCTCATGTCTATGAACTCTTGTCTAATCCCAACTCACAAAGCTGTTCTCCCATGTCCTCTTCTAAATGTTTTATAGCTTTATGTTTTACATCTAGATCTACGATCTGTTGAGTTAATTTTTACATAATGTGTTACATCCACTTTTAATTTTTTGCACATGGCTGTCCCACTGTAGGATTCTACATAAAACAATTTCCTCTTTGATAAAGTAAGTGCTGAAATAATAACAGTCCCCACGGAACTCACTTTCTGAGGTCAACCTTTCTTTCATGCTTAAAATGCAAAAGTCTCTGTGTGTACAAATACATTTGTACCAAAAAAAAAAAAAGTGTAAGAACAAGGTGACTAAGAAAAGCTTAAACTTGCAGCCTGTCAAGCCTGGGACCCATTTCTACTACACAGGAGCAGAAGGCTTCCTTCCCCGGTGATTTAAATCCAGGCATTACTTGTGAGATCCAAGCAGCCCACAAGGCTTGGAAAACTTGAGAGCTTGCCTTACTTCTCCCCCAAAATCCCTGCCTGCTCCTGAAGTCACATGAGGCTGCCAGATACGGAACCTTCACTGCTATTGTATGAGCATGTGGCTCGTGTTATTTTGTAAGCAACAGATATACTGGGGTTAATAAAATCCAAAAGAACTACCCCAAATAACAGTACAATCTCAGTAGCATTTCACAGACTAAGAAATGTCATGGCTGAGACTGAAATGACAGTGGACAGATGGAAAAGACCAACAGTGAGTGATGGTGATGATGCTAACAATGATGTCAATGATGCTGGTGATGTCAATGATGGTGATGATGCTGACGATGATGTCAATGGGGTGTGTTTCTACCCAGGGCTGGAAGCACAAAGAGCCTCTGTTCTGGCTCTAACGGCCCCTTCCTGCATGGAGGTTCTCACGAGCCGAGCTTAAGTACTGGCTCCTAGTCCTCAGCAGCCATCAGCTCAGCACAGCACGGGTGCTGAAGACATCCTCATAACCACAGAAGCGGTGAGGGAACTGAGGAAATGTGCATGGTGAGTTCTGCAAAGAGCACGAACTGGAGGGAGCCAGGAGGCGCCGCTGCTGCTGCAGGCGCCTCTGCTGGGTCGCAAACTGCCCCAGCGCCCAGGGGCCAAAACACCATTTGCTGATGCTCACAGATTCCTCAGTCAGAAATCCAGATGGAACACAGCAAGGCAGGCTTGTCTCTTCTACAATAACAGGGGCTTTGGCTGGGAAGGCTGGGGCTGCTGGCCAGAGCACCTATACGTGGCCTCTCCATGCAGCATGGCGGCCTCACAGCACGGAACCACACTTGTTCCCCCATGACTCAGGTGTCCGGGACAAAGGTTCCAGCAAATGAGGTGGCAGCTGTGTCACCTTCTCTCACTCAGCCTTGGAAGTCACCTGCGGTCACTCTGGCTGTTCCCTACTGGATCCAGCAGTCCCAAAGCCACCCAGATCCAAGGAGAGAGAACACGGGTCTCACCCCTCAATGCGAGAAATGTCAAAGAATTCTAGAGTCAGATTTTAATGCCACTGTTACTGGTCTCAGAAGCCCCTGAAGAAACCCTTTGCACGATTTCTAGGAACTGATGGAGATGGCCTAAGACAACCTGTGGCCCCTGGGAACCCTTCTTGGCTGCTAAAAATCTCTTCTCAGGCTGCCCAAAGATTGGGTTGTGAAGGTTTTTTTAGCGAGGGGGGATCTCTATTATCCCCTTACAACTGCGTAGCAGCCTATTTCTCAAGATTCTGTTTCCGAACAACCTGAAAGGTAAATCAATACCTTCAGCTAACTTTATAACATTTCTCATTATTTTTAAAAATAACTAGTCCAGCTAGTTCCAAGGCTGCTATTTTGAGACTCCCATTAAAATCACCTCCTAAGGTCCACCCACGCTTCAGCACAACCCCATAATTAATCTGAATCACATCACCTGACTTCTTAGGCGCAACCATTAATTAACCGCTTTCAACCCAGGTGGAGGAAGCATGTGAATTGAGTAAACCATCCCTGGTGGCCTTAGGGACAGACACCACCCACCCTGTCATCCATTCAGCAATGCAACCTTAGCACATGATGGCCCAGGAGCAAGTACTTGCATCACTCGGGAAGGACAAGCTTTAAACTAATAGTCACCATAATTATACAAGCAAGAAAAACTCCACCAAGCCACCTTAGCTAAAGCAGTTCCCGCTCCGTCTCTGTCTCTCTTTCTCCCTCTCTCTCTGCTCCTATCTTCCTCCCATCTCTCTCTATTCATCTCTATCCCCCATCACTCCCTCTCTCTCGCTTCCTATATAATATGCCCCTTCCCAGTTCAGATGTGCTTCTTTAATTTTCACTATTATACTTTCATAAAACTCACCTCTAATCAAAATCTTTGCTGCTGTTAGGAAACAGAGGAACAAAGACAAGGTCTCTCATCTGACTTCTGATGCTTCTTCCCCTGTCTGATCCATCCCACCGTAGCGTCCTCCCTGGGAGGGGGACAGGCAGCAGTCTGAGGTCATCTTCAAGCCCAGCTACTGTCCAGCTCCAAGGCAGGTCAGGACACCTTGATGCAGTCAGCCCTCTGTCCCTTCCTCAACGGCTGGCCCAGCACAAGAATAGGTTTTTTTTTTTTTTTTTCTTAAAAGCCTTATCAGTTAATATTCCTCTGTGACTTCTTTGGTACTTGTATTCTGACACAAGTCCTCCAGCCTACCAAGGCTTCATTATAAGCCATGTCACTGTAAAGAAGGAAAAACTGCATTGTGAGCTCTAGCTAAGAATTCCCCCATAGGCTAAGACCTTCTCTCTGCCTTTCATCACTCAATGGCACACCCAATTAATTCTCAACACACTGTCTAACCAGGAGTCTGTCGATGGGTAATTTTTTAATAGGGAAATCATTCTCACTATCCACTGGGACAGGAACGCCAGGTGAAAACTGTGATCCACACAATAATCTTGAAAGCCAACCTTTAAACATATGTATCCAATTATGCTCTTGAATCTAACGGTCTTTACCTTACAAAGACAGGATGTCAGAGTCGGAAAGTCATTTTAGTTCATGGAACCCAGGCATCTTCGCAGGAGAGGATCAGAGACTAGAAGGCATCCCCACGTGGAGAGCTTCTGAGAAGAGCACCTGTCTCCCGCACCCACCACTGCCGCCCTGTCCACTCTGGTGGTAAAGATCCTTCCTCTCTTCCTGCACCGCCAACACTGAGGACTTGCAAGCTAATCACATCCACTCACGTCACAGATAAAGTGACTGACACCCAGAAAAGCATGACTTGGGCTTCACATGGGACCCTGTGCATATCACGCCTGTAATCCCAGCCCTTTGGGAGGCCAAGGTAGGCAGTTCACCTGAGGTCAGGAGTTCAAAATCAGCCTGGCCAACATGGTGAAATCCCGTCTCTACTAAAAAAAATACAAAAATTAGCGGGGCCTGGTGGTGCGCCCGTGTAATCTCAGCTACTCAGGAGACTGAGGCATGAGAATCACTTGAACCTGAGAGGCAGAGGTTGCGGTGAGCCAAGATAATCACACCATTGCACTCCAGCCTCTTGGGCAACAGAACGAGACTCTGTCTCAAAAAACAAAAAAAAAATGAATAATAAAAAAAAAAAAAGCTGGGCGCGGTGGCTCAAGCCTGTAATCCCAGCACTTTGGGAGGCCAAGACGGGTGGATCACGAGGTCAGGAGATCGAGACCATCCTGGCTAACCCAGTGAAACCCCGTCTCTACTAAACAATAAAAAAAATTAGCCGGGCGAGGTGGTGGGCGCCTGTAGTCCCAGCTACTCGGGAGGCTGAGGCAGGAGAATGGCGTAAACCCGGGAGGCGGAGCTTGCAGTGAGCTGAGATCCGGCCACTGCACTCCAGCCTGGGTGACAGAGCGAGACTCCGTCCCAAAAAAAAAAGGTGAATGGTTACAGCTTTTCCAGACCTACAGGTCATCTACCACGGGAGTCATCTGCGGAGTGATGGTAACCTATGGAGGCTACTGGTGTTGGTTCTTGGTACCAGTGAGCCACTGGGTTTCTGTGTGTAACTACTTTATTGTAGGTTTCTACAGCTGAGACTTTTCTACTTTATTCTGTTTCTTGCAAGTGTTTCAGTGGACGAACTTTAATAAGGTTAGGAAGAGTGGCTAAGAGGGCATCTAAATCTATATCCAAATGAGAGAGGACGCTACAAATGTGTTTCAGTAAGACAAAAACAGGGCTCACCCAAGGCTTGACATAAAAGAAATGTAAAACAGTGCTATTCATCAATAGCAATTAAAAGCTCTACTGTTTATGCATATTCTTTAATAGTCTGCCTTAACTGGGGAGAGAAGGTGCAGAAAAAGTTAGGAATTATTCAATAAGTTCACTTCTTAAATTAAACAAACATATTTATTTGCCCTTGTAAAATAACAAATGCTTGAGAAATTTTTACAATCTTCACTTCCTCCCCCACCCAGCTTATAAAAATGCGTTTATTAAAACAAGCCAAAGTGAAAACAAGTCTACTGGGCCCATTGATTTCATTCTCTTAGGGAAAAAAATTATTTCACTAAAACCTAAATATTTCCATTAAGGTCTATGACAGAATGGCAAGAACAAACACACAAATAGAGAACCAGTCTGAGGTCACTATTCACAACACAGCACAGGGTGCAGGCAGCACATTGGAAGCCTTAACAAAGGAACTCAGAATAGGCCAAAGAGAAATTACACAGTGAATCTAACGGAGATGAGTTTTTCTTTTCTTTTTTTTTTTTTTGAACAGAGTCTCTCTGTTGCCCAGGCTGGAGTGCAGTCACATGATCTCAGCTCACTGCAACCTCTGACTCCTGGGTTCAAGTGATTCTCCTGCCTCAGCCTCCCAAGTAACTGGGATTACAGGCATATGCCACCACGCCCAGCTAATTTTTGTATTTTTAGTAGAGATGGGGTTTCTCCATGTTGGCCAGGCTGATCTCAAACTCCTGACCTCAGGTGATCCACCCACCTTGGCCTCCCAAAGTGCTGGGATTACAGGTGTGAGCCACTGTGCCTTGCCAGAAACAAGTTTTTCTGATCATACTTTAGCTTCATGAGAAATTTATCAACTTGAGAGAGAAAGAAAAATGGAAGGCTAGCACAAATAAAATATGGGTAGAACAATTCAAATATCTTTTGAGCCCAATAACTTCTTCAAATAAAGGTTTAAGGACACACCATAATGCCTGGCCTATTACAGGCACCTAGTAAATATCTGGTGGATGAGGATAACGTTGAGGCTCATCTTTTTTTTTTTTTAAAGAGACAGAGTCTCACTTTGTCACCCAGGCTGGAGTGCAGTGGCATGATCATAGCTCACTGCCACCTCGAATTCCTGGACTCAATCCTCTTGCCTCAGTCTCCAGAGTAGCTGGGACTACAGGTGTGTGCCACCATGCCTAGATAATTTTCCTTCCTTCCTTCCTTCCTTCCTTCCTTCCTTCCTTCCTTCCTTCCTTCCTTCCTTTCTTC
>NW_012117733.1:138288-151163 GCF_000951035.1 Colobus angolensis palliatus | reverse complement strand
CTTTCTTCTTTCTTTCTTTCTTTTTTGGTACAGATGGGGTGTATTAGTGTTTTCTCATGCTGCTAATAAAGACATACTGGAGACTGGGTAATTTATAAGTGAAAAAGTTTTAATTGACTCACCTTCCACATAGCTTTCTCTCTCTCTGTCCTGCATTCTCCACACAGCATCCCCCTTTCTCTCTCTCCCCAACTCCCCACATGGCCTCCCGCTTTCTCTCTCTCTCCCCAACACCCCGCAAGGCCTCCCCACCCCAACTCCCCACACGGCCTCCCCGCTTTCTCTCTCTCCCCCACTCCCACTTTCTTTCCCTCCTCCCCTTCCTCTTTTGTTAAATCTTGTTTTTCTTTAACGCTCACAATAGGAAGCGCTGGTGTTGCGGAAACACGGGAAGGCAGGAAATGAGTTTGGGAACAAATAAGTAAATAAAATCTGGGAAAGCACACATCTGAAGCACTCTTCACCCTTCACAGTTTATCTGGGGAAACTTCATATTTAAAACATATTTTGTGCCGCGGGCCTGACAAAGCAGACACACACACCGGATGTGCTACGCGACGGCTCTTCCTCAGCCTCCGGTAACAGGGGGTTCATCTCAGGACAGGACACCTCATTGCTGACGATGGGAGCAACGTGATGGTCTATCAAGAGGAACAAGGCAAGTGTCATCCACAGCCGGCCCAGACACTGACAGCCAGGCCCCGTCACATCCACCTGTCCTGGAGAACCAGGCTCAGAAACCCACTGTGCAGCCTCCAAGAGGCCACCCCTCCGCCTTCCCAGTGATAAAGGCACAGCCACCACCAGGAGCCTCACGCTCAGACACACAGTTCGGCCTGCTGTGTGCTGCCTCCCGGGTCTCAGAGGCTGCCTTTTCATCAGCTCCCGGTCACAGCTAATGAAACCGCTTTGGAACCAGCTCCCAATCCTTAACTGTACCAAAATGGAACAGTACAGTAAACCAGAAGTGTCATTAAACAGGGACTAGAACACTGTGTCCCTGAGTCCCACAACCAGGACCACGACAGAGTGTTTGTTCCTAAAGGTTCCTGATCATACTCAGACCTTAAAAGTGAGCTGCTCGTTAAAAGCGGGACCTGTCACCAATACAGACATTAACTAAAGCATTATTCCACGAGAGGCAGGGTAAAAGGATTTCCATGGCTCTTGACAAACACACTAACACAGACCCAGCCCAGTGTCCCAGCGTTTTTCCTGTGACTGGCCATTTCCCACTGTCTGCAATTGTAACTCGAGTGCGTTGCGCTGCCTTGGGGAACTCCGCTTCATTTGTTAACCTCCCCACTGAGCTGAGGCCTGCACCGCATCAGAGACAAGCGTGAAGTTCCAGGGCGACAGGAATAAAACCTAGAACCTGCCATCCAGGAGTTTACCAGGGAAATGATCACAGAAATAAACACCAGAAATAGGCCTGATACAGACAGACAGAAGCTAGGGAGGAACTGAGGCGGGAGCATAAATCACCAGGATGCTTTAATGTTCAAAAGAAGCAGGGGAAACAAAAGGAATGTGTTTGGGGATTTAGGCAAAGTTTGGCAGAAACTGATCTTTTTCTACAGTGGTCAAATTCATAGAAAGAGAAAACAGAATGATGGCTGCCCAGGGTAGAGGAGGGGGAAGTTCCACATGTAGAGAGTTTCCGATGAGGGAGAGGAAAGCACCCTGAAGATGGTCCATGGTGATGGCTGCATGGCAACATGAATATAATTAATACCACCGAACTATACAATTTAAAATGGTCCACATGGCAAATTGTATGTTACATCTATTTGTCAATTTTTAAAATCCAGAAAAAAAAAACCATGACCCAATTTCTTGCAATCCAACTATGTCACACCGTCTTAGGCGGCATCGAATGCAGATGCAGCTCACCAGCATAATCTGTACAACAGCATTACTTGGTGACCCCAACTGCTACTTGCTTCTGGAGTAAGCCTGCACCCCCTGGTTGCTATGGAGAATCTACAGACCACACCACAATTAAATCGTCCAATAAATTTCTCTTTCTCAAAAAAGTAACATCCTTAAAAGATATTCAGAAACAGAAATACACACAGAAACACATACACACCACACATATACATAAATTGCACAGAACACTTCACATTCACTGAGAAAAGAAATCCATCCTGCTCGGTTGTATAGGATTGGTGATGTCCTCTAAGTGAGTCAAAATCCAATCCACATCAGAAATAACGCTTTCTGTATCTCAGGCAAAAGACACTACATTCTGTGGACTGTGACGTAACAAAGGATTAAATCTGAAAGCGACTGGCCAAGCGTGCTCACAATGGCCTTCTAACCTGATTGTTTTAGTTATTAAATCTATCCTCAAAACATTTTTGTCACTAATACCACATGGCATGATGCATAACTAAAAGTCTTACAATAGACTCAGTCACTAAAAAGAAAAAAAAACAAAATATCCCAAAGAAAGGACAAACACTTCTTTAATATTTTACCTGCTAGTACAAAGTATCGGGCAACACAGAAAAACTGACGTACTTAATATTTCCACCCATCTTAACTCAGTTCCAACAGTGTTTCAAATCTTAAATCATTTGTAAATCAAATATTGCCTTGAAATAATAAAACACTGTAAAATATGTTAATTGAGTCATAAAAGCCTACTTTCCTGCATAATTATGTTTTACTTTTCTCCTCACTGATTTCTTTACACTAGAATTAGCTAGGATTCTATCTGGATACAATAATAATACTTGGCTCCTGCAAGAGTTTTACAAATAGTAAAAGCCCACAGCTGACCACAGAATTTCTAGATTGGCTGGCCTAAGAAAATCAACACTCATGGGTCTTCATGGCAGAGTCACAGCACCAAACTTCAAGGCAACTTCTGGAGAATGTTTTATTTTGTCTTGCATCATATGAGCAAATTAACATGAAGCAGAAGAATGAAGAATCACTGGAAATTAGATGTAATGAGATATCAGGGTAAGGCTGGGCACAGTGGCTCAATCCTGTAACTCTAGCACTTTGGGAGGCTGAGGCAGGAGGATCCCCTGAGCTCAGGAGTTCAAGGGTGCAGTGAGCGATGATCATGCCACTGCACTCCAACCTAGGGGCAGAGCGAGACCCTGTCTCAATCAATCAATCAATCAATCAGAGAGATCAGGATAGTAAATGATCAGGGAACTAAAAGAAGAAAGTTGGGGGAACTGAGGGAGTAATCAAATGAAAAATGCAACAAATGTATGAGTAGGTTAACAGGGAAAGGCCACTGAGTTTCACACTAAGAGAGCTGCTGGACACCGGAACATGCAATTTTAGCACAACAACTGAGAGAAAACTGAGGATGAGGAATAAAGTGTGTGAAGACAGAACAGAGACAGAAGGTATTCAATGAGAAAAACTCAAAGAACCAAGACAGGCAAAGTACCATTAGACCCAACTATTTACAATATCAACTGCTGGAGTACTTTCTGTCACCAGTAATATTTAACTCAACGAAAAGAATAAAATAGCCCATTTCTTTTCATTGATAAGATGCACCATGACTTACTGTGTGCACTGACTTAATATGTACAGTGATTTAATGAGGGAGTGTCTCTATTCCTAAGAGAAGCTTTCATAAAACTGTGGTTTAGATGAAAGTTTACAAGGATGCAAAATGCCATGGTAGTCAAATGTCCTACTAAACGTATTAATATCTGCTCAAAGCCACTGCTATTAGGCCCAAAGATAGAAAACGTACGGTACTCCCCTGCATGAGGACAGCATTTCTTTGCAAGAGCATCATTTTACTCTATTCCAAGGTTCCACCTTGATGTGGTTTGGATCCGTGTCCCCACCCAAATCTCAGACACAATTGTATATGTGTTGAAGGCAGTGTTGAAGGCAGAGCCCAGTGAGAAGTGACTGGATCGTGGGGGCAGTTTCTAATGGTTTGACACCATCATCCTTGGTCTTGTCACGGTAAAAGCGAGTTACCACAAGATCTGGTTGTTTAAAAGTGTGTGGCACCTCCCCCTTCTCTCTCCTCCTGTTTCTCCAGTCCATGTAAGACATGCTTACTTCCCCTTCACCTTCCACCATGATTGTAAGTTCCCTGAGTCCTCCCCAGCCATGCTTCCTGTACATCCCGTGGAAGTGTGAGCCAATTACACCTCTTTTCTTTATAAATTACCCAGTCCTGGGTATTTCTGTGTAGTGGTGCAAGAATGGATAATAACACAGGCCTCCAAGACCATGAGAGCTCCCGTCCCAACTCCCATCAGGCCCTGTGTACCTGCCCTGGAATCAACTGCAGACAAAAATGGCAGATTCAGTCTGTCACACTCGGACCTCAACGAGTCATGTTTCCAGTTCAATTCAAATCAATCTTCAAATACTTTCTGGCGCACCAATCCTTGCCAGCCTGGTCCCCAAAACATGGCTCATCTTCACCTCACAGCAAACTCTGCTGCACCATCTGCTGACTCACAGCTTTTCACTAAGGTCTTTAACACTTTCGTCTCTCCACTATCCATGCTAACCCAGCCCTCCACACGTGACCTCCTAAACCAAACCAACTGCTCTCGTTGTCTTCCATGGTACAGAAATGACAGTAGCTAATGGGAAAAATAACCATAAGCTGGCTTGTCCTGCTCTGTGCTAACCAGTGAGGAAATTCACCATGAGGGAAAATTAAGTCATCTCACAAAGACCACATTTGCCCTGAGAGAATCACTTCTGCCATACCTCGAAAAATGAATAAAATGTGCATGAACTTCACTGGAATTACAATTGACCCTGTAAAACTGAAATTCCAGTTTTCCCACTGAATCCCCCAAAAGTCAAATATCTGCACATAAATTTTGACTCCCCAAAAACTTAACTATTAAAACCCTACTGTTGATCTGAAGCCTTACTGATAGTAGTTGATAAACACATATTTTGTATGTTCTATGTATTATGTGTGGTATTCTTATCAAGTATGCTAGAGAAAAAAATGCTACTAAGAAAATATAAGGAAGCGAAAATATATTTAGTATTCATTAAGTGGAAGTGGATCATCATAAAGGTCTTCATCCTCATCATCTTCACGCTACATAGGTCAGGAGGAGGAAGAAGAGGAGTTGGTCTTGCTATCTCAGGGTGGCAGAAGCAGAAGAAAACCCATGTATAAGTGACTCACGTATAAATGACTCACGCAGTTCAAACTTGTGTTGTTCAAGGGTCAACTGTAGTTGTTTTCAAGATGCTCACATCTTCTTCCAAGTCTGCTCCATCCCCATTCCCCAGCGCACACATCCTCCCTAAGTCAGTCCTACATACAGTCTGCACTCTTCCCAGATTATTTTGTCTCTCATTGTTACAACCAACAGGCTCTTCAGGGTAATGTCTGCTGTTCAGATACAGGGACGCTTGCTTAATTTCAAATCTTCTATTTAAAACTGAATTGGCAGCCAGGCGCAGTGGCTCACACCTGTAATCCTACCACTTTGGGAGGCCAAGGTGGGCAGATCACCTGAGGTCAGGAGTTCAAGACCAGCCTGACCAACATGGTGAAAACCCATCTCTACTAAAAATACAAAAATTAGCCAGGCATGGTGGCAGGCACCTGTAGTCCCAGCTACTCGGGAGGCTGAGGCAGGAGAATCACTTGAACCTGGGAGGCGGAGGTTGCAGTGAGCAGAGATCGCGCCACTGCACTCCAGCCTGGGTGACAAAGCGAGACTCCATCTCAATGAATAAATAAATAAATGAATGAATAAATAAATATTGGCTTTTCAATGAAAACAAATAAGTTTCAATACAACTGAATTGACTTTTTGCTTCACACTTACTCAAATCAATTCCACACAAAAGAGTTGGATGCTTCGTAACTTCTCTTTAGGGCAAAAATTAATGGGTATGTTCTTAATGTCAGAAAAATGCTAAGAGCTCAAGATACTTCTTTTCTTCCTATTTTGAAACAACTATAATTTGACTTCAGAATAGCACTGCATAGGATTCTAATAGCTCTAAAATCTGCTTCAGTTTAGAGCTGTGATCTTCATCACCCCTAAGCCTTGTCTCTTACTCTCCACAAATTAGACTGCATCCTTAAAAGGCATCCGCTGACAGATTTCACAGGGAGTGATGTGGGCTGGGAATTGCATTCCACAGCATCTGAGCTACTCTTAGGCCAACTTCGTCATTCAGAGCAAGCACTGAATAAACCTCCTCTAACTTACATGAATGTAACCCACTTCATGGCTGTCAGAGGGAAGAAATAAGCCTTCGAGAATCCTCTGTACTAACATGGCTCCCCTCATCATAATGGCTAGGCTGGTTGCCAGAGTTCCCACAGCCGAGCCTCCAGGTTAAGTACTAAATAATGGCCCAGAGGGTCAGCAGGATGAGCTAGTTCCTAAGTGAAAGACTCTCATTACTCAGTGAGTGCTTAGGGCCTTAACACTAACCGATTCATGAAGGTCTGACGGGGCATGAATGTGCAAGTGAAAGCCATGTAGGTTGCTGAGACAGCCATAGTCGGTGGGGATCCGTCAGTGGCTGGTCTCAATTCCAGCCTTTTGGGATTTGTTACATTTGTATGTTCTATGTATTATGTACGGTATTCTTACCAACAAGTAAGCTAGAGAAAAGAAAATGCTATTCAGAAAATCAAAAGGAAGCGAAAATATATTTAGTATTCATTCAGTGGAAGTGGATGATCATAAAGGTCTTCATCCTCATCATCTTCATGCTGAGTAGGTGAGGAGGAGGAGGAGGAGGAGCACTGGTCTTGCTGTCTCATGGGTGGCAGAGGCAAAGAAAAGCCATGTATAAATGACTCACACACTTCAAATTCGTGTTATCCAACGGTCAACCGTAGTTGTTTTTAAGATGCTCACATCTTCTAAGTCTGCTCCATCCCCATTCCCCAGCTGACACATCCTCCCTAAGTCAGTCCTACACACACTCTGCATTCTTCCAGGTTATTTTGTCTCTCATTGTTACAACCAACAGGCTCAAGCAAGGCAAGAGGATGGCTTGAGCCCAAGAAGTGGAGGCTGCAGTGAGCCATGATGATTCTGCCACTGCACTCCAGCCTGGGCAACAGAGCAAGACCCTATCTCAAAAAAAAAAAAAAATACGGCAACACGATAGCTTCTGAATATCATTAGATGAGGTGTCACATCCTTAGGAGCCCATGTGTGACCTCAGCTTGAAGAGAGCAGATGGTAACACACTGCCAACCAGTGCAAGGTCCCAGCAGTCATTGACTTAAAAAAAAAAAAGAAAAGAAAAAAGAAAAGAAAATTAACAAACAAAGTAACTGGGATAGAAACTGCAGGAATTCTTTGGGGTACACAGAAACTAAAGACATGTCTGGGGAAGAGCATGACTTGATTTAACGATCACTCCAGCAGAAAAACAAAGCCCATGCAGATAACCAGGAGCGCTCTACGGAACCAAATGCCAGTTTCAAAGCACCCAGGACAGAATAAGCTCATCTTTTCTGCAGTGTGAAATGCTAAGCAGCAGAGGGCACCTCCATGTTTTCTACTCCTAATATGTCTCTACAGAAAAGCCATTACAAAGAGTAATCCCAATATTAGCATGTAATCAATTCACCTAAGGCAATCAGTGAACTTCCTCTAGGCTCACGGCCATCCAAGCTCATATCTGGAGCAGAGCGGGAATGTTCCTGTTGTGGACACTAAGGATGAGTGCTGACTTTACTGGACATCTGAAAATGCAAAACATGGGACCGCTACAGCTATTCGGTAACACAAATCCATTTTCACCACCACAGTCAAACCCAAACCTACTGCATTTAAATCAAAGTTCATTCTGGTTCTACTAAAGGAAGAGAAATGCAAATTTTCCATTCCCAATACATCATTTAAAATATAAAAAGAAAAGCATTCCTTTTCCCTGTTTTGCTTTTGTTTGGAGAGGAAGAGGGGTGCTGATCTAATTTTAGTTTTTTATTCATTCAACAAATTTTTGAGGAGATAGAAGAAGATACATTGCATTTAACTTCCACTAGAAGGGTATTTTTTATATCCATTTTTGGTTCCGCGTTGTAGAAATCATTTTGTAAACAAAGACTCTCTTTAAATACCAGAGCTTTGCAATTGTTCTACACACACATGTGCAGAATTATCTTTTAGAGACACATACTAAAATATTTACAGATGAAATAGAATGATGTCTAAGAGTTGCTTCAAAGCAACAGAGTCTGGAAAACGAGGGTGGTAATATTGATTAAACAAGGTTGGCTTTGAACAGCTCATGGCTGAAGTCGGGTAACGAGCATATGAAGTTCACTATATATTCTGTCTACTATTGGTTATGTTTGAGTTTCCCATAATAAGAAAGTTTTCAAAGCAGAATAGAGGGGCATTTTGCCATTCTTTTAGCAAAAGGAAAGCTGCCAACCAGAGCAAATAGTTATCTGAGCTCCAGTTTTTAGTTGAGTGTGCCAATGAAGAGTTGAGAAGTTGAAGACCTTCATTAATCCTTTTCCTTCTTAAATCTACTGGGTCCACAGCTCACTGCCTCATTAAAAAAATAGTAATAATGCCGGGCGCGGTGGCTCAAGCCTGTAATCCCAGCACTTTGGGAGGCCGAGACGGGCGGATCACGAGGTCAGGAGATCGAGACCATCCTGGCTAACACGGTGAAACCCCGTCTCTACTAAAAATGCAAAAACCAGCCGGGCGAGGTGGCGGGCGCCTGTAGTCCCAGCTACTCCGGAGGCTGAGGCAGGAGAATGGCATAAACCCGGGAGGCGGAGCTTGCAGTGAGCTGAGATCTGGCCACTGAGACTCCGCCTCAAAAAAAAAAATAGTAATAATAATGCTACCATGTGTTCATTGTGAAGGCTCCAAGGTCTCCAAGGGAAACAACCCAAATACCAGCAAATTGGTACTAAAGAGAACTCAGTATACATGTGTCTGTTACGACAAGCAAACAGGGATATTACGTGAGTTTAGAGCACATTTATTGACCTTCTGCCAATATGTTAAGCACACTTAAGCACACATAAGCATACATGCCTGTGCAAATTTGACTCGTAAATTGAATGGATGGGGGAACCAGAATATCTTTCTAGAAGGGAAGGATAGCCTACAGAATTTAGGTATCACACTGGAGTGAGTCTTTCAATCACCAAAAAAGTTGATTTACCCAACACCAGTATTAAAAAACATAATCACTCATGTCCATATTTCCTTTGTTTTAACCAAAACTATCAGGAAACAACTGGGAAATGAGCCAAAACATAAACCACTTGGATTCAAAAACGGTCGAAAGCAACGTTACTAACGTTTCCATGTGTTTTGAAGAATTTCATTAGACTTTTTTGTGGGAAGAAGGAGGAGGTACCTATGTGTCAGGGTGTCAGAGTAATTTGGTGTACAGATAATTTTGTCACCCAGATAATTAGCCTAGTACCCGACAGGTAGTTTTTTAATCCTTACTTTCTTTCCACCATCCATTCTCAAGTAGGCCCCCATGTCTATGATTCCCATCTTTATGTCCATTTGTACTCAATATTTAGTTCCCACTTCTAAGTGAGAACATGCAGTATCCGGTTTTCTGTTCCTGCAAAGGATGGCCTCCAGGGACATCCACGTTGCTGCAAAGGACACGATCTTGTTTTGTTTTTTTTAAATGGCTGCATAGTATTCCATAGTGTATGTGTAACACATTTCCTTTATCCAGTCTGCTGTTGATGGGCATTAAGGTTGATTCCACGCCTTTGCTATTACGAATAGTGCTGTGGTGAACACACGCATGCATGTGTCTTTATGGTAGAATAATTCCTATTCCTTTGGGGATTGCCAGTAAGGGACTGCTGAGTTGAATGGCAGTTTTAACTTCAGTTCTTTGGAAGTCTCCACAGTGCTTTCCACAGTGGCTAAACTAACTTACATTCCCACCAGCAGTATTTAAGCATTCTCTTTTCTCCACAACCTCACCAGCATCTGTTATTCTGTGAATTTCTAAGAATAGCCATTCTGACTGGTGTGAGATGGTGTCTCATTGTGGTTTGGATTTGCATTTCCCTAATGACTAATGATATTGAGCATTTTTCCATATGCTTGTAGGCCATGTGTATGTTTTCTTTCAAAATGTGTCTATTCATGTCCTTTGCCCATTTTTTTAGAAGCCTTTCTACACAAGAAAACCATACTGATGTTGATGGAAAAAGCTGATGGTTCTAACTTAGAGGGAAACCATTAAGATCCTGGAGACTTTGGGTTTGAGGGGGTAGAAAATGTGACGTTATCACTACAACGTCTACACCGGTTATTCTGTTCCTCCAAGAAAGACAAGAATCTTGGCATGGTTGTTGGATAACATCTCCTGAGAGTTTAGGTAAGATGAGAAGAGAAAATATTCATCCCTAATATTATTCTCTTCCACTGGCCCAAAGATCATAGGCCAATTCACAATTATTCACAAGCTCTGAAAGATAGCACAGTAAGCTATAATTTGACTGAAGTAGTCAGGGGCTTTTTTGTGCCTTCCTGGTTTAATCTCTTGTCCTATTTGTGCATGCACAAGTCAGCTTCATAGGGGAAGAGAGGAAATATTTTTTCTGCCTTTTCATATCCCTAACACTCAAGTATTAGGCATGTTTGCGTTTCATGAGTTAGGAAGGTGAGTTCCGTGTGGGTGGACAACTGATATGATTTTGCTGTGTCCCCACCCAAATCTCACCTAAAATTATGATAATCGCCACGTGTCAAGGGTGGGGCCAGGTGGAGATCATCGAATCATGGGAGCAGTTTCCCCCATACTGCTCTCCTGATAGTGAATAAGTCTCGTAAGATCTGATGGTTTTATAAAGGGAAGATCCCCTGCACAAGCTCTCTTGCCTGCTACCATGTAAGACGTGCCTTTCTCCTCCTTTGCCTTCCACCATAATTGTGAGGCTTCCCCAGCCATGTGGAACTGTGAGTCCATTAAACCCTTTTTTTCTTTATAAATTACCCAGTCTTGGGTATGTCTTTATTAGCAGCATGAGAACTGACTAATACAACCACCATGAAAGAAGAGAGGGAATCCAGGAAGCTCTCATTTGGCGGTTCTGTCTATAATTTATCACTATTTTTTTAAGAGCTATGGCACATGGATAAAGATGATACAAGAGGGTTGTAATGTGATTTCAGGCAATCAGGAGAAAAAGGAGACAAACAAGGAAGGTGAAAGAACCCTGACAGGGCTTCACAGAGAGATGGAGCCAGGAACCTCCATGGAGGAGATGCACCACCACAGAATCAGAAAGCTGAATGGCTTCCTGGGGTCTGCAGGTGAGACACCTTCGAAGGTGTCAGCGCTTATAAAAGACAATTCCACGTCCCAGACCTTGTAGCTTCAAATGACCTCTCTAGATGTCTGATATCCCTTCAAGACCATTCTAAATACATAATTATCTCCTACGGAAATAAGAAAATTACAGTTTCATAAACTAATAACTCCAAAAATATTTATTTTTACTTGTTTTTTTGAGACGGAGTCTAGCTCTGTCGCCCAGGCTAGAGTACAGTGGCAGGCTCTCCACTCACTGCAACCTCCACCTCCCAGGTTAAAGTGATTCTCCTGCCTCAGCCTCCCGAGTAGCTAGGATTATAGGCACGCGCCACCACACCCAGCTAATTTTTGTATTTTTAGTAGAGACAGGGTTTTGCCATGTTGGTCAGGCTGGTCTCGAACTCCTGACCTCATGATCTACCCACCTTGGCCTCTCAAAGTGCTGGGATTACAGGCGTAAGCCACCGCTCCCAACCCAAATATCTTTTTTACATCCTTCATTCTATGGCCAAGTCTACAACTGCAGAAGAGTTGGAGTATCAACAAGCTGCCCAGCAGTAAATAGCCACACAGAAGTGTGTCCTTCCTGTCTCCCCAGACCCATCAACAGACGGTCTTAACCAAGTGTTCTATCTCCTGCATAAATGGCATTCACCCATCCTCCACGTCTTCACAGCGACAGACACTAACTAGAACGGAAATCCTCTGGGAGGCAAAACTTCCACTTCAACATTCCACTTCGAGTGCCAAGAACAGTCCCTGACTCTGAAGTAACGGATCACCGTTATTTAGCGGAGCGCTCAGATGCTACCTCCTGTAGGACAAAAGTAAAAGCACAGAACACCTTAACTCTGTCGTCCTCACCCCACTAAATTCCCACATTCTTCCTTGCTTCAAGATTAAAGTCCAAGCAGCAGAAGCTACTGGCCTAATTTTGAGCCTGACATTTGACTATATGCATCCGATAATATACACTGTATAAATTTTGCTCTTATGCCCTTGTGCAAAGTGATTGAATCAAATCACCAGCCTTGTTCATAATCTGTTGTGTTTTGTTTTACTTCTAGACACTTGTAGGATCTTTCTGACCCCGGTGTTCTAAAATTTTATGATGCTGTGTCTTGGTGATTGCTTGCATTCATCTTAAACAGTAAAAAGCAGATTGAAACAGAGGACATGGTAAAGGGTGTGAGCAAGACACATGTAATTTTTAAAACAAACCTTTTAGAACCATCTCTTACAAATATTGTGCACAGGTAACATTCATCTCTTTAAACGTTAATGCAAGGGAAAGTGCATACCCTATTCCATCGACAGCAAAGATCATGTTTTTTAAAAATCAACACTGGTATATAAACTAGAGACAATACATTTTGACTCCCAAATGAAGAAAAAAAAAAGCCATTCTGTTTTGTATTTTAACAATTTTACATTTTTCTTTAGACGTTTTACAAAGATGAAACAGTTATCTTTAAAAATTTTTTGTAGGCTGGGCAAGGCAGTGCACACTTGTAATCCCAGCACTTTGGGAGGCCGAGGTAGGAGGATCACTTGAGGTCAGGAGTTCGAGACCAGCCTGGCCAACATGGTGAAACCCCCCC